>NW_026705574.1:300000-578455 GCF_029867415.1 Vicia villosa
GATCACCTCTTTATCTTTCATGTTCTGTTTAAGTGGCCTTAGAAGAATTGTGTAATTTAGGGGAGTTTCTGTTGGTTAGGGTCTACGCAGTAGGCACGGGTACTGGAATGATATCATGGAAAATGATTTGCTAATTTACGGTTTCGAGATATGCATCTATCATTAATGAAAAATGATTTGCTAACCTTACGGATTCGAGATATGCATCAACTATCTACCCAATACTAAAATGTAGCCCAAAATTACTAATTACCCCTTGCACTCAAAATTTTTTACACTACCAAAAGGTCTTTCCTGTAATTAACAAATTCAATATTCATCCATGCCATTTGGTAGCCTTCTATTGGTCAATGTCTTCAATTTTTGTACTTTGCCAATCTACTTTTCAGAATATTTCGTTTCCCTCCAACAAAATTTGTCTCTTTGCAAACAACACAAGAACCACACCTCTCTCTGCAAACATCACCAACATCAACTATCTACCCAATACTAAAATGTAGCCCAAAATTACTAATTACCCCTTGCACTCAAAATTTTTTACACTACCAAAAGGTCTTTCCTGTAATTAACAAATTCAATATTCATCCATGCCATTTGGTAGCCTTCTATTGGTCAATGTCTTCAATTTTTGTACTTTGCCAATCTACTTTTCAGAACATTTCGTTTCCCTCCAACAAAATTTGTCTCTTTGCAAACAACACAAGAACCACACCTCTCTCTGCAAACATCACCAACACTTGTGCTCTCAAGAGTTGTACTTGCATAAGTACTTATCCCTCCAACGTACCACACAGTTTTGCAAGGAACATTACCTCACTCATTCTCAGTCTTCGTTTTCAAGAAGACTGACCTGTTGCTTTGCTTTCAAATGTCGGATACAACCTTTCCTCTTCGTTTTCGATCGCTCAGGTTTACATCTTCCATCATTTTCTTCGCTTGCTCCCACTCACGCGTTCTTCCCTTCCTCTTCGTTTTCACCCTTACTTCTTACTAACTGCATTCACTCTCATTCTTACTCATTTCCATTTCTCTTCTTCAAGCACCATCATCACATTTCTCTTTCTCTCTCGTCAGTCTCACAAAAACACAGCAACATCTAAATATTGACACCCTAAATAAAGCCTTCTCCCCTCAAGTAAGAACTCATTTGTTTACCATATATGGCCTTCGAAGCCTTCGAAGCATGTTTTTTACCTTTTTTTTTCATTTTGCTGTGTGTTGTTGTTTTTAGTATCTGTCTTTGTTGTTGTTATGTGTTTACACTTTGTGTGGTATTTTTTCTTTGTGTCTTATATATTTTCATTGTTTGTTGTTGATTTTCTTTCTTTGTGTGTTTTTATTTCCATTGTGTGTTTTATATTGTTTAAATGCTTGTACCTCTTTAATTCTTGGACCTGCAAATTTAAAATATATACATTTAATGTGTTATGTTGTCTAACTTTTTGGTACTTAATGAAGCAGGTTAATATCCTTTTGGTACCTGTGTCAAACAATGGATTGTTTTTTTCTATGCCTACTTCTACACGCAAACTAGACCATAGAGAGAAAAGGGAATGCTTACTATATAGCTTCTGCTGCTACTACTTTTTTAATTCAGCATGTACGAATATATATCTAGCTCTGCAAGCAATAGGCATTGAAATTATTGTGCTAAAACATTTCTTCTGTGTACATCTTTATTGGTATTAATTACCACTTATTATTAGTATTACATACCACCATTTCTCTAGAGATTGCTCGGATTTTGGTGTAATGGTGATTTGGTAATTTTAGTATATTTGAAAGATGAACGATAAGAAAGAAGACAAACAAGTTTTGATGAATCATTCAAATTCACCGTGTTGTTGAAGTAATTACAAATATTCCCTTTGAAACATATCAAGAGGCAACTATAGTACACAAATATCAGAGGAAATTTGCATTTAAGGGAAATGACTTTTTTGAAAAGTGATTATAATAATTCCAGGAATACTATTCCTTATAGCTATGGTTCCTCTAAAATACTACTTAGCTTAGAGATTCCAAAATAAGATATATATTATAATATGGCCTAGCTTTGTTTGCCATATTGATACCTTGTATGCTTTTATGATATATGTTTTTATGATACACAATTAGAAAAAGATAAACAATACAGAGGAAGGAAATAAATATATTGGTGAGAAAGAAGATATACAATTATTGTGAGCCAAAAAATTAGGAAGAGAGAAAGAGAAAGAAATAGAATACAAATGCATGGTTTTTAAAATGAGAAAAGTTTGTAAGTTTGTGTTTGTAATACATTTTTTTTTAATATTTAATTGTAACAAATGTCGGGAGAAATAGTGTAGATCTCTATGTGCTTTATTAATTCAGTAAGAAAGAAAGGTGAAAAACTTGGATGACTACTATTCCCTATGCTTAGTCTATGACAAGTTCACGTTTTAATTTTTATGAAAGTATCTACAGTGCTTTAATAAACCTTGTCAAATCACTTTAAAATATTGGCCACCCCTAGATGGCTAGATGTATTTTTTCGCTTTTTATATTGTTGCGCCAGCTCATACAACAAATGTTTACATTATAGGAGTAGTACTAATGAATAATGTACACCCATTCTTGATAAAAATGACGAATCTTGTGTATCTTACAAAAAGATTTACCGCTATATCCTACTTTTATGTTAACACTTGAATATTGTTTCCCATTATTTTTTAATATTGAAGTATATTGATTTTGTTCAGTTGACTCACTACTACTTTTAACTTCCCTCATGACACTTGGCTAAAGTTGGGTTTGACAATATCAACTTTTGAGAAACCGACGGTATATGGTCAAATTTATATTAAATACCAACAACTATCTTTTACGAAAATCACTGCCACATAACCTCCATTTACAGTACAAATCACATCCTCTTTTTACTTCATGATTTAACACGGAGTATGATTTTTTTTTTTTGGAAATCGATTTAATATGATTTAATAGTGTGTTGAATATAGTTTGATTGTGTACTAAAAAAAAGAATATAGTTTCTTATATGGCGTTGAATTCTACAATGGAAAGATTGAGCATTGCATTTGTAACTTGATAAATCAAAAAGTAATTATCCTATGCTTAAATTTTATTTATTAATTATATTGAACATTCTATTTAGTAATTGTGTGGGATATTTAATCTGGATTTAGTTGATTTGGTTTATTATTTGATTAAAAATTATATTTATTATTATTATTATTTGTTTTGGACCCATTTTATAAACAGAAATGATAGTTGTACACAAAAAATTACACCAACACCGTACATACATACGGTTTCATGCCCTTTCCCTTTTTTAAATGATTTTTTTGTCTCGATTTTTGTGTCAACGCTAAAGTGTTTTGAAAAAGAATATGGTGTAGATACGGTGTAGTGGTTTTCCGGTGTAAGCATAGCAGACCTGTTTTATAAATGACCAACTTCAATTTTAAGGATGTGATTTAGTATTTTTAAGTTGTATAGTATTTAATTGTGTTGGTCCAAGTTGAATGTAAGGTCCATTATTGAATTTAAAACTTTTATAAAATAAAAAATGTATCAACCATTCTGTTTCATATTTTGAAGCATTACTTTAGTAGAATGTACTATATGTTTGAGATTAACTATTTATGAATATTGTTATCGTAAATCTTGATAATGATTATTTTTCACGGGTCAATATCACCACAATACATTTTTTATTTTAGTCAACACATTATTTATAAATTTTTATAGTCACTAATAATATTTATAAATATTTATAGTTATTAAATATGCTACATATTTTTTTTTAAATACTTGCATTATTAATAATTTTAAAATAATTGAGAAAATGAGTGATGCACAAATATTTTTACACTGTCAACCAATCAACACCCATGTATCTAATTAAACAATTTTTTTATTTAAAAAAAACTTAATGACATGACACATTTATAATTTTCTTTTGGATGACAGTGTAAAATTATATTTTACACTGTCAATGCACTACCTTTTAACTCATAATAATTTATATATCGGCAACAACCAAACTTTATCAAAAGATCTAAGATACAAATGAACTTACCCGTGCGGACGCACGGGTCTTCTACTAGTTTAGCATTAAAGATAGACCCTGAATTGCAGTTGTGGCCAACAAGCTTAGATACACATCTGTTATATCTGTTATAGGGTTTATAGTTTTTTGCAGGTGTCTTATCATATATTGGTGTGGAAGAATAATCATGTTGGACACACTTAGTGAAAATTCAGGAAAACGGGGAATTGTTACTCCACCCGAGCAGAAACACACGTCTTCGTGGATGTACATGCAGAGCGTGTTTGTTGTATTCTAAGAACACGATGCAGAATACGGCTGAGGTTGCAGAGGATCTATCCAAATGTTGCATCAAATAAGTTGAGAAACCACCTGTAGATAGGAGTAGTGCTATTCTTCCGATGACCCGAATTCCTTTACAAACTCCTCAAAACATTCAAGGTTTGATTTCTAACTTGAGTATTTACAAATTGGAAGTAAAATGTCAGAACATAAATACCTTTGAATTAAAATTTTATCGTATAGAATATGGTAATTAAAATGTCCTATCATCCAATGTACGTTTGTGGTTTAATTTCTTCAGGTCTTGCTGCAAGGCCCGAAAAAGTTGTTGGTTCAATGCATTATAACAACTGTCGGGTGGCAGTAGAAACCGAACAACGGAGCATGGTTAGTAATGCATCTGTTTTGACTCAGTATGCTGCTTCAAGCTATCCGCAGAGAAATTCAAACCATAAAATCGAGTGGATAGAAGATGATAGGATTGAAGGTTCAAGCGGGATGCAACCAAAGCCTCAATACATAGCATGGTAAGTTGTTGCTGCTCAAGGCGGAACAGGTAGCCAGTGGTATTGATTTTTTTATACAAAGTAAATTTTACGTGGCCTAAAACTGCTTTGTGCCATGAAGATTTTCTTGATGCATGGATTTCATGTGTTACACCTAATCCTAATCTTCTGAACTGCAAAAAGTTGAAGTCACATTAGCATAACCTTGACTATGATTAACTTAAGGTAGCTTGAGAGGTTGACTTATAAAGAACAACTTTCTAGCTAACAATTTCGCCAATGGGAGGATTGGAAGGGTGATTTGCAGGGACCAGTTGATGATTTGCTTACACTTATTTATGAAATAGTAGAAACAGAAGAGACTTCATAACGTATGAACTTGAAGGAATTGCCATGGCCGACACGGAAATTGTGTCTTTGTCGGTGTTTGCTCACAAATGTTTTATTTTTAAATATGACTCGGCGCTTGCTTAATTTCTGTTTCAGGATGATAGTGGTAGTGAAGCACTTGAACGGGTTTACGAATGAATGGAAGCTATGGAAGCATCAGCTGCAAAAAAAAAATGTGATGCTGAAATTTTATTTGATCTTGGTTTCAACAAGTACTTACAGGCAAGGGAGGTTGCTGAATTCTTGGTCTGCATTTTTGCCTCTGTCATGCATTGCTTGTGCAAGTTATGATATGTTTGGGACTTGAGAGTTTAACACATTAGATTTAATTTTGTTAATCTTAGTGACATGTGATTATTTACTGCTTGATAAATGCATGTTCTTTTGTTGTTTTTCTTCAAATTCAATTTAAAATTTGTGAATCAGATGATAGTTATATTATTAATAAGCATATTTTATTCAGAATGTCGTGTAATGGATGATTCATCACAAAAAAAATATAATGATAACACTGTTGAATCAGTTGTCATTGAGTATGGAAAGCCAGATATTCAAACTGCTGGACGACAATGGATTTTTTAAATGACTGTTGAACCTTTAATTAATTGTAGTATATAAACCTGCAAAGAAGTAAATTATATTAATGAGTATTTTAAGGATTTTCATACAAGATTTTTCTATTTTAATTTATTTTTAGCGTATCTTTACATTCATTAATTCTTCGTTTCTTATTTTTGTGATAGTTTTGCATTTTTATAATTTTTATTTGTTTATTATCAAAGTGATTCATCATCCCAAAGTTGTTAGAAAGTTCAGCTAAAGAGTATGTACATACAAGCAGCAAGGTGTTCTTAGAATCAGATGTGATGTTGACAGCTTCAAAGCCATTATATAAGAGAGTGATAGCATCAATTTGGAGATAGTAATTTTAATTTTTTTTCTGAAAAATTTCAATCTTTAGGTTTCATCTACTCTAAAATTAATATTATTGAATATATTATGTCTTTTATGGCTATAAAAAAGTTCTTGAGAAAATTAGATGATGGAATTTTAAGCATAAGAAGTCTTATATTAGATGAAAGTGAACATGTTGAGCAACATGTAAATGAAAGGATTTATATATTTAATATTTTATTTTATTTTTGGTGAAAATGATTTATGGAATTTATTTGTGTGGTTGTTTGTAGTCAAATATATAAATATTCCAATACTTTAAACTCCCCTTAAATCTAATAATGATGGAGTAGAGATGGCAAAACAGACCGTCTGCACCGTCCCGTCTTAAGCCCGTTAAAAAATAAGTCGTGCGGGCAAAATCCACAAAGTTGAAATGGGCATAAAAATCATGTCTGTCCCGTCAAGGTGGTGAATTAGCGAGCAGCGGGCTTGCCCGTCTATTTTTTAATATTTTTTTATTTTTTAATAGATTAATAGACTTTTTTATCTTTCAGTTAAATTTTTCACTTATTTTTTAGAATAATATTTTATAAAGCAATTTTTTAACAAATTTTACTTCAAAAAATATTGCATATATTCACAAATAAATGTATAAAATAAAACCATAAAGAATTGAAATTATTAGAATTAACCAAAAAAGGGCGGACTTAATGCAAAACAGGGTGAACGAATAGGCGGGCGGCGGATTCTGGCGGGGGAGCTTTGACAGGCGGCGAGTTTTGGCGCGGCGGACCTTGATGGGTGGCGGACTCAAAATCCCAACCTTATACTTGGAGTGAGATTATTGAAAAAAATACAGGTACTGATATGCTACGCACATATGATACTAATATTAACACATTTACTTAAATATTGAATAATAACAAAAATAAATTTACAACTGATTTAAATATTTTTATAAATAATTCTAAAACAAAAATATTTATATATAGGAATAACTATATTGTTGACTCAAATATTTTTATATAGAAAATAAATTATAGAAACTGAATTATTGTCTCTTTTAAAAATAATAAACTATTTTTATTAGCAATAATTAATAAATCATTTTATTTTTCTTTATTTTATCACAATGCCTTTTTTTTCAAATTTGTAAATAATTGACGACAACTTAACATACTACATTAGTACTCGTGCAACATACGAGTATTGATGTGGTACGTGCATATGATATTGACATTAAGTTATTGGTTTAAATATTGAATAATGACGGAAACACATTCATTATTAATTTAAATATTTTTATAAATAATTTCAAAAAAAATTCTAATATATAGGAACAATTATACTTTTGATTCAAATATTTTTTTCTTATTTACATTTTGAAAACAAAATCGTACATATCACACCGGTACCCGCGCGTACGCACGAGTAACACACGGGTAATCAGGTCAAAATTCATGTGAAGGTACACGTTATTATATTTTTTGTACAATTAAAAAAAATAAAGATAAATATATTTAAAATAATGTATCAATCCAAACCCAAGAAAAATGTGTTGTTTTATAATTACTTATGTTTCTAATTTTTTTATTTTGATTTTTTTTAAATACAATCATTTTTAAAATAATATATAAATAATTGAAATATATATTATTGACGTCTTTCTTTTAAAAATTGAAAAATTGATATAATGCTATTTTTAATTTAAAATATGTCTTTCTTTTAAAAATAATAAACTATTTTTGTTAAACAATTATGTTTTACTTATTTACCTTTTTATTACATTTTCAAAATCAAACCGTGCGTACCACATCGATACATGTGCGAAAGCACGGGTAACACACCAGTGCCGTGTGAACGCACGGGTAACACACCAGTATCGAGTGAACTCATGGGTAACACACCAGTACCGTGTAAACGCTCGGGTAATCATACCAATATCCGTGCGAACGCACGAGTTTTATTTTTTTTTCTATTTTAAACCACAGTCCAAATTTTAATAAATAAAATATTAAACTTAATTCTTTTATATCATAATCTTTTTGGAATTTTATATAAAATTATGTTTCTTTTGATTTTCAACTAATTTTAATTTTGAACATTAACCTTAATTCTTTTAAATCATAATTTTTTTGGACTCTATTTTTCACAATTGTCTTTTTTTACAAATCATGTGTTTAGTAGTTTATCTTAACAATAGAAGTTTTTTAAAGCTTATACAATTATCTTGCAACCTATTATCTTGCATCCCTATTTTTTCTAATTTATACACGGTTCAGCCCAAATCAGTACTCGTTCGGACGCACGAGTAACATACCAGTAATGTATGGATGCACGGGTATCATACTAGAACCCGTACGGACGCACGGGTAATATACCAGTAACGTGTGAGCGCATGGATAATGAATTACTTTTTTATATTCTATCAGATCTTTCTCTTATTGATTTTTATGTCAAATTATTTTTCTATTGATTTTCAACTAATTCTAATTTTCGAATATTATTTGTCTAATATATGTTTTATATGTAGGATATTAATTATTTTTGACACTTTCTTATTTCTTATGTAATTATATAAATGTCTTTAAATGACTATTTTGTTTTGATTTCCTATTTTACATAAAATTCTTTTCGAATTTAAATCAAATATAAAAAATTTCTGGTATACCCGGTCTAACCCAAATCAGTACCCATGCGAACGCACGGGTATCATACTAGTTTATTTTTAAAATAGTTAAAATTAAAAAAATATTTTGTGGGCGGAAATATACACTATTTAATATTTAATGGACGTTACAAAATGGATCAAGTAAATAACTAAAATAATTAATTTGATATATTGAATTATAAACTTTTATGGGAGAAATTAAAATGGACATTACAAAATGCATCAAATTCATAATTTTTTGATGTCTTCATATATGTATATCAGAAATATCCTAATTTTTAGTAATTTTTTCAAATATGCATATCCGAAATATGTTAAAAATTTAAAATCGAGATGAATCAATACAATTAATTGTATTAATTAAAATATATAATTTTATATATATATATATATATATATATATATATATATATATATATATATATATATATATATTTTATAATTAAGATATAATAATAATATCAACCTATTAAATATTAAAATCAACATATTATTTTCTTATAAAACTAATATAAATTAAAAATAATAATGTTAATAGGAGGATAGTTTTAACATGATAATTTCTTAATGCATAATGTAGCCATTTAAAAAATATTTATTTTTATAATTTAAAAAATTATTACAATATTAAAATTTTATTTAATCTCTTTATTATTTATTTATAATAATTTGTATTTAAGTTATTCTTTAATAATAATAACTCACTTTAATTATATTATAAATATATTATAAATAAATATATGATAAAAATAAAATAAAAAATAAATTTAGGATATTTATTAATTCGGAGATACATATCCGAATTAACTCATATCTCAAATTTCTCAATTTGTTTTGGAGTTTTTTCGGATATGCATATCCGAAAAAACTTATGACATTTTAAATCCAACATTTAAATAAAAAAAACATTTGAAAAAGGTGGTTTCGGATATGCATATCCAAAACATCTTAGTTTTTAAAAATAATTATTACATTTATTAAAAAAATTAAAAATATATGATTACATTTATTAAAAAAAAGAAAACTAAAAGTACATGATTATGTTCTTTTTTAAATTAAGATGGCTGTTGTTGATTTGATTTTTTTTATAATAGGCTGTTGATTTGAACATTGATTGGAGATGAGATAGCGGCCATGCATCGGTTGCAACTTATTGTGGTTGAAAGAACTTCATCCATCATAAAAATTATTTTGATAATAAATCAAATGTGGAATATTGTGTGATATAACAATTGTGTTATGTATGTAAAGTATATAGATATGTGAATTCATAGATTCCATAATTTATGAGCTGTCAAAATTGAATTTGTTGTTCGGTGGTGGGAATACATTTGTGGTTAGAAGTTAAGAAAATGAGGGGGTGGAAGAGATTAGAGTTTTTAAAAGTTGAAATTGGGTGATAAAATTGGAGTAAACTAGTAACAAACCCGTGCATACGCACGGGTTCTGTTCGGTTACGTGAATTTGGATACATAATTTATTTTAAATAAAAATCTTAAAAAAGAAAAAAAATTAGATAAATAATTGATTACTTCATATATAAAAATATTTAGATCAATAATAAATTTTTTCCCGTATACTATTTTTGGATTAAAATTATTTAATCATAAATACCATTTCTCGTATATAAAATATTTAGATCAATAATAGATTTTTTTTCCATATACAAACTTCATTTTTGTTTAGGTATCGTTTACAAAAATATTTGGATCAATAGTAAATTTCGTATATAAAAATATTTAGATCAATAATAAATTTTTTCCCGTATACCATTTTGTGAATAAAATATATTTGGGTCATAAATACCATTTTTCGTAAATAATAATTTTTTTTTTATACAAATATTATTTTTATTTAGGTATCATTTGCAAAAATATTTGGATTAATATTAAATTTTCGTATATTAAAATATTTAGATCAATAATATATTTTTTCCTGTATACCATTTTTGGATCAAAAATATTTGATCATAAATACCATTTGTCGTATATAAAAATATTTAGGTCAATAATAGGTTTTTTCCCGTATACAGACTTCATTTTTGTTTAGGTATGATTTACAAAAATATTTGGATCAATAGTAAATTTCGTATATAAAATCATTTACATTAATAGTATATTTTTACCCGTACACCATTTTTGAATAAAAAATATTTGAATCATAAATAACATTTTTCGTAAATAATAATACAAATATTATTTTTATTTAGGTATCATTTACAAAAATATTTGGATCAATATTAAATTTTCGTATAAAAAATATTTAGATAAATAATAGATTTTTTCCTGTATACCATTTTTGGATAAAAAATATTTAATATTAAATACCATTTCTCGTGTATAAAAATATTTAGATAAATAATAGTTTTTTTTTCCGTATACAGACCTCATTTTTGTTTAGGTATCATTTACAAAAATATTTGGATCAATAGTAAATTCCGAATATAAAAATATTTAGATCAATAGTAGATTATTTTCCCGTATACCATTTTGGAATAAGAATATTTGGATCATAAATACCATTTTTCGTAAATAATAGATTTTTTCCATATACAAATATTATTTTTGTTTAGGTGTCATTTACAAAAATATTTGGATTAATATCAAATTTTCGTATATAAAAATATTTAGATCAATAATATATTTTTTGGTCTATTCCATTTTTGAATAAAAAATAATTGGATCATAAATAATATTTTTCGTATATAAAAATATTTAGATCAATAACTCACGCGAAACGAGGCCGTGACACTCATGAAAAATTGCCAACTTATCACTTCACGAAACGAGAACATCCCCAAGGTACAATCTGATACTAACTCACGCGATCACGATCACTCAGAGTCTCCATAAGTATAGTATTGGATCTTGATCCATTTCACCATCGGCTGCCTAGTTATTTCTCTACTATCGAGCGCGACGTCTGGATCCTCATCCCACATACCTTATAAGAGTCTGGATCTGTGTCTCACGAGTGCCAAATCAGAATTCTACCTTGAGCTTCCGATCACCTTTGTCCCACACATGTCGGAAAAAGGATTACTCACGCATCTTGTGCACGATAGCGATACTGTGGCATTATACCCGTCTGGTAGTACCAACATGGTGGTCCAACTCCGAGGCCATGTATCTAGGTAACCTACCTCAGTGGCGTATAATGATCTCCACGCGTATCCTAAAGTCACAACCGACAAGTGTCTGAACAGCCTCCAATAGGTTCATCGTTCCTCAAATCCTTCGAATCACACTACTCAGGATGCTAAAACCTGAGAGTGCTACACTTCAAGGTTCACTTACTTGGAAAGCCAAAACTCCAAGCACGAAGATTTGAAGTTCAACTTCGGATTACCATGCAGTGGGCGTACCCACTCGTCCCACGCATGCATGAGATTCCAAGGATAATTCAGTCCAGATAGGAATACTATGGTTCCTAACAACTAACATAACTGCGATCATCCTACCGACGTTCCGGATAGATCTTAGTTCTTACTCGCTTGAACGCCCAACGCCAAGCGTAGTTCTATGGCTTCACTCGGGGTCAGACAAACAACAACTAACAAGAACTTAGGTCACTACATTTCACGCTTCTACATCATTTCATATTCCATCTAGCGTAGTTCTAGAACTTAAATACAAAATGATAAGAACGGAAATGCATGCCCTCTTCCACCGACAAGGTATTCAAGCTTCGCCAATCTTAAGTTACCACACTCATACATTCCACCAACATCTACTAGGTAACTACTCTCGCTTAGGGTACTTCAAGTTGGATCAGGATCTAATACTTCATCCATCCAATTACTGTCCGTACCAGTGCAATTAGAAAGGTCTAACTCTTCTGTCCGTATTTCCAGAGGCCATTCTGTCCTATCAGCTCATCAGTCGCACTTAACACCGGCAGCATCATCATTACTGAATCCTACTAATTCACAGCTCAACACCTTCGGAGAATCTTACTTTACAAGGCTCCTACTCAATATTATTTGGATTTCCCTTGCTATTACCAAGACTTAGAGAAAGCTTCACTTTGTTCAGTCAAAATCCTGGGGGTTTTAGCTGCCTCAGTCCACACCTTGACAGTTTAGGTATCACTACTTCGTGTCGAACGCTCTCCTTAAGGTTGACGACTCCAATATCCCTTCTACTTACATCGTTCAATAAATCCAACTTCCATATACAATTCACCACCCAACCGATCCTTGCTACTTGGGTTCACGACCTTACAGGTATCGAGTCCTCGTGGCGGCTCTGCCGTAATCCTACTGTCTCACACTCAGTCGATGAGTTGATCAAGCTCAACAACTGAATGAGATGTCAGCAAAATCAGGCTGGCAACGCACACTTGAGAGGAGGAAAAGAATTGCTAGTGATGTCTCATGGCTCGGCCGAGAATCGACCTGCTCTGATACCAACTGTAACACCCCATACATAACTGACTAGTATATTATGCATGAAACGTTAAAATTGATATTGAGTACATACAAAAGCTATAGTTATAGAAAGATCCATATAAAATACAACATGATATAATAATAATAATTACAAAACATGTGTCTTCAATGGATCTTGCACAGCGGAATGTCAAAACCAACGAGGTCTTCGAGCCAACACCACTTCCAAGTCTTCAGTCCAAACCTGTTACTGACCAAACGCTACTAACTGCACCTGAAAAAATATAAGTTGATTGGGGTGAGATTACTAAATCTCAGTGAGTCCTCCTATCCTATGGGTCCTCTCGGTTCTACAGGGTACATGCATCAACAGAACCGAATCCACCTTTGATCCGGGGTTCAACCTCACATCCGGTACAAGTACGGAGCAAACACATGAATCGTCCACCATAGGAGTCATCAAATCACAAGTACACAAATAGTACAACAAACACGTATGCAGACCCATACCCATGTACGGGGAATCCAGAAGTGGTAACAACCAAACTACCAAGGCTGCACACACACCCTCGGTGAGTAACCAAGTACCTGTCGTCAAGAAGACTCGCACAAGACCCATCGCTAGATGAAACAGATAGATCCTATGTGGCATTCCATCTGTGACGAGTTATAGCGGTGACGTTGCCTACACGGCGTCACGGCCTCATCATCATCCATACGCAATATGGTATCCACAAGTGCGAATACGCCTAATTGACTGTACAAGCCCATCCGGTTAGGAGCCTAGTGGTGTAGCCTACGTGGCACCACTATAGGTGAGTTATCCAAGTGATATCGCCTAATTGGCATCACAACTCCACCATACCAAGCACGCCGATGTATCACGCCTTTGGGAAACGCCCTGAAAGACCCCGCAGGTACATCGCAATGATAGCTCAGGTGTGCAAATCATACCAAGAACGCCAATGTATCACGCCTTTGGGAAACGCCCTGAAAGACCCCGCAGGTACATCGCAATGGTATCTCAGGTGTGTAAATCATACCAAGAACGCCAATGTATCACGCCTTTGGGAAACGCGCTGAAAGACGCCGCAGGTACATCGCAATGGTATCTTTGGAAACTAGTCCATACACAATGGTGCCTTACTACCTGGTATTGGCCCACTTCGATTCTAGCATACCACACGCATAACAAGCGTCAATCACACAATACAATCAAAGTCGATCGTTTAACCAAAACGACGGTGTCCACAGGTTCCATGTATCATATATAATGGCATAACATTTTCAAACATGGATATACTATTCATAGTAGCAATATGCATTATATTCAACGCATAACATAATAATTAATAACAATCGAAAGGACACAAATCCTCATGATAAATTGATATTCTGGTTTGGGGACCTATCTTATCAGATAGTACGTATTACTAACTTTCCAACGATATAAAGTTTGCGCGAAACGGACTTACGACGCAAAAGTTATGAATTTCCGAAGTTTTGGAAAATCTGCCCAACAGCAATGTAACGGGTTACATGAATCATGTAACCGGTTACATCACTGTAAAACTGCGTTTTTCATCCTTTTTCACACATGTAACCGGTTACGTCAACCATGTAACCGGTTACATGACTGACAGACCCAAAAATCTGCATTTTAAGAGTTCTAAACCAGTCCCAAATGTCCCACAATCAATCCCATGCATCCCCAACACAGTGCCAACGAATTGCATCAACTAAACACATTTAGGAACATTAACATGCAAGGATTAAAGCAATCAAACATAGCTAGCATCAATGATTCATAATTGCTCACAATCCCTAAACCCCAATTAGAAACCCCAACATGCAAAACCCCAAAGCTTCTATCTAAGGACTCACCCTGGATTAATAGAGGTTTAGATGGTGTTAATGCAGCCTTTGAACTTCCATTGATGCCAAAACTTTACCTCTAACATGATCAAACCCGTAACCAATCTTTGACACACATTCGGCATAACTGACACAACTTCAAGGTAAGTTTTCTCCTTCAAAACAGAAGCTATGAACACAAACCATAGGTGCAAATCGAAGAGAAATTCGTTAGCTTTCCAATGGGACCAGAATCGTTACGATCGGAGTTACGAGTTGAGAGATATACCTGATTTAGTGGAGCTGTACCAAGGGTTGCGAAAATGACTTTGATGAACATAAGCTCTTCTTTCTCCTCCATGCTCTTAAGCACTATTCTAATAAATTCTGATTTTGGAATGGTCTACCACCAAACAATGCCTTAAGTCCTCATGCAAGTGATGCCTATTGTCCAATTTGCCCCTTCAACTAATCTCTAATCACAACAATGCCATTTTGTTCATATCCAACCAAATCCCTTAAATTCTAACTAGTCCACTTGTTCTTATAATAATCCTAAGTAAATTAACATAAGCCAAAACCAATGTGCCTTCTAACCATCACTTAACCAATTAAATGATAATTAGCTTGTGTCGGAGAATCGGGGTATTACATTCTCCCCCCCTTAAATTGAATTCGTCCTCGAATTCTTTCCGGTCACCACAGAAACAACGTGTCCAAATCTATACCAACCAGGGGATGAAATGTTCCTTACATTTCTCTTCAGATAATCTCACTACTCTGTCTGAGGGTCATTCCATACGGAGAGATATAATCTACCAAAATACTTGCATCCCACTATACATGCTCAGAAACTCTAATCCTCACGCAAACCATCTCTGTAGATACTTCGTCTTAACATACCCCTGAGAGGATTCTTCCACTTATGTCGATATCCTTCATTTCACTCTCTGGTGTGTTCACCCTCGTTCAACAAACATTACTGATTCACTCAGCTCCTTGAATTACCTCCCACTTGAGAATTACCACAACGTCGCTTCTGCGATAACACTTCAAGTTATTCACCACTCGAGTCCATACAATGTCATTAGGTGATCTCCAAATTCCTTGGTCTTAACCTCTGGTTCCCAAAGTCTTAGGATGATTGTCCCAAATTTATCTTTACTTATACAACTGTTACCGTAAACCGCGAAGGTGTAATCGTCTTGCAACTATCGCCTTGACATTCGACAACTTCGAACAAGATTCTACTGATAAGACGCGAAATTCAACAACTGACCTGTAACCATTGTACCTGTCTTCCTGTACAATCATAGTACACAAGGCATAACCACAAAGAACTTGCGCCAACTGAATGTCCTCTCTAGCCTTCAGCATTTCGACGGTCTGATACTCAGTCAAACCCTTGTGACTTGCAAGCTAAACTGATGACCTACGAACATCGGACCGCATGCCATCCACAAAAATGTATTCCCAAGCTGGTCCATTGTCAACACCTCTCGAGTTATGGTGATCCTTGAAAAACTAGAACGAACGAAATGCTGCTTCGACAATTTCCCTTAGGAAGATACTTTCATCCCAACGTAAAATCCCAAAAATAGTCCGTTCGTTCCTACCTCGTGTTGCACCCTGATTTTTACCCTACGATTCCATCTCATTTGCATCATTGCATTTTATTCGATTATATTCTATGTTTACTAACCATTAATCAAAATTGCAAAAAAATATGTCAAATAATTTTTAATAGCTTACATTTGTTACTAACCAATTCTTTTAGTTTAATTTCTATTTTTATTACTATTGGTATTGTTGTTTTTGCTTCTTATGTCAAATAATAGAAAAAAAATGACAAGTGGGACCATCCATGGGGAAACTCGCGTTTTCTCTCATCACAAGTTCACGATTCTCACAAGCAAGAGTCACGTTTTTTCAGCATATGACACCAAAGCTTTGAATCCAATCCAAACTTTCAGCAATGTCACCCAAACAATCTCAACCCTCCATTCAACTTAATCAAAGGCCAATATTCACTAAAAAATCTTCACACGGATTCTTTCAAAAATCTGTAACAAACTTCTCAAAATTCCCTCCAATTCTCCCTACAATTTGTCACACAATCTTCACCAATCCTTGCCTATATAAACAGACCTTCAGCATCAGAAAAGGGGGGGGGGGAGAAAATTAGCAATGTTATGCTGCCAAAATGGAAACTCAGAAATTCTCCTCCAAATACAAAACCTGTTAACCTGAGAATCCTTCATACACTTCACTCTGTAATTTGCAGTTAATAACACTTTTAGCTCTCAGATCCACCAACTTCTCATCGTCATAGCTCCAACCTTCATCATTCAATCAATAACAACTTCTGATTCATTGATTCCTTCAACATCTGTTCACGGATTAAACTGCAACTACACACCAATTGATTCCTTCAATCGCGTTATAACTTGGCAAGTACAACAATGATCAGCAACATACCATCATCACCGACTTGACGCCGCCACGATTCAGCACGGTTATGCGATGCATCTTCAAACGATCTGAGTCAGAGCAACCACGCAGATCTCATATTTCTAGATTTCAGAATCAAATTTCGGAGTAGAAGAGGAGCACGGCTATTATCTCACCTCTGGATTTCTAGACGTCATCTCCTACAAACTGCAGATCCAGGTTCCACACTCTATTCGTATCATGTGGTGTGATTGATTGCTTGTTGTATGATGCCTTAATTTGATGTTATATGCTTGCTGTGTGATGCTTCAATCTATGTTGTATGATTGTTGTTGCGATGCCATGAATCGAGTTATTTCGATTGCTATGCCATGTTGCTATTGCTTTTCCATGATTGTTGTTGTTGAAAGTTGTATTGCTCTGTTTGTTCAAACCACGTGCTTCTGTTTGTTGTATGAACCGAAAATCAAAATGAGAGATTAGGAGAAGAGAGATGAGCTTGTTGTTGTTATTTTGTTCTTGTTTTGTCTCGGTAGAAATTAGAAAACAGAGTGAAGAGGAGATGTTGTTATTGTTGTTGATCCGAATGAGAGAGCCGAGAGTGAGGCCGTGAGAATTGTTGTTATCGAAACAGAGCATCGTGAGGCTGAGGGAGAGAGGAGCAGAAACCGTGAGAAGCTTAGAGGGACCGAATTTGAGAAGAAAGAGATATGAGGCGGACTAGCTTACTTTCTTTTAGGGTTTGTAGTTCATTTAGCAAACTTGGGCTCTTTTGTTACTGTTCCTTAAGCCCAATTCTGATTTCCTCTTGTCTTCAGCACCTTTAGCTTCTGCGCACCCCCTTGGTTTTGTCTTCAGATTTTCTTTGGGCCTCTTGTGTTTGGGCCCATCGCCGCAGTATTATGCACACCTCCTGTTTTGCTTATTTGCCCATGTTATTCATTTGTTTTTATTTTATTTTTAATATTGCTTCGATTTTCCAATATACAAAAATACAAAAACATGTTTCATTTTAAATTTACTCTTTATTTTCATTTTCATATTAAAAACCACAAAAATATTTTAATTTGTTTATTTTCCTTTTTAACTACTCTTTTTTGTATATATTCATCTTTTATATTTTCTTTTAAATTGCTTTGTTCGATTTTCTTTTATTTTCTTTTTATGCACATGTTAACTCCGTTCCACGACAATTGTGTAAGTCTCCAAAGGTCGAGCAGCAGTGGAATGCGACGTTTAACATCACACACACACAAAATGTTTTGAGCCGAACTACGATTGCTCTGATTCCTAAATCGGGATACGTTGGTATTAGGTCGCGGGGCCTAAACGAGCATAATCTTGTATATATTTTCTTTCTTTTCCCCGTGTTTATTTTCTCTTTTTTCTTTGTGCGTTTCCCTTTAGCTTTTAGCTTTAGATTTTTAGATAACACCCTTATATTTAGACTAACAAGAGCGGATCCCGTCGAGTACGACGGACGTGAGGAGTGCTAACCCCTTCTCCTTGCGTAACCGACACCCTTACCTGTATCTCTGGGTCGTAGGACCATTATTTGTTTTCTTTTATAGGTTTTAGTCGATGTTTTCCTTTCCCATTTTGGGATAAATAAACAATCGATGGCGACTTCATTGATTTCATCTTGATGATTTCTATCCAGTTGTTTCAGCTGGCGACTTCACTGGGGACAGATTGACCTTTGCTAGGCCCATCCTGAGTGTCAGTCCTAGCTCTTGTTTGTTTTTATCTATGGGTGTTTTCTTTCTTCATGCTTTATTTGTATATAGTGCTTTATTTTTATATTTGTATATATTGCTTTATTTGCTGTTATATTCTGGTTATCTGCTGTTCTGTATATATACTGTTCTGGATCTGCTGTTTTTTTTTGTGGGTGGGATGTTATTGAGGTAAAAGGCCCAATACCCAGGCTATGTGTGAACCATAGGAACACTAGGATAGAGTGGGAGCATGGTTTGTCTCGAGGTGTACGTCTCGGGGTGGATTATGTGACTACGAGCAGAGTAGTGGTTTAAAATGGAGGTATTATCGTCACCCGCATCCGCGCTGTGATGGTACTTACTTTCAGGCGGACCGTATGTTGCGTTTCTCGACCTTACCATGACCTAGATTACACCCGTGAGTGGGGCGGGAATCAATCATTTTACAGGTACATTGCTGGTGACTATGGTTCTTGTTCGAGTGGTTCCGTCTCTGTTTGATGGTGACTGTGTTCTGATTTTATTGGTTACTATGGTTCTGCTGGTTACTTGTTTGCATCTGGCATTACATATTGCATTGCATATCATTGCATAGTTCTCGCATTCATCCAGGTTGCCCAAGATCTTATTTCTAGTTGTTCTTTCTCCAGTTAGTTGTTGATCGTCAAGCTGTTTCCTCAACACCGCTACGGAACTAGAGCTGCTGTTAGACAAAGAATGGCAGACCAAGAGAAGCATAACATGGAAGTTAGAATGGAAATTGATGAGTTGAAATCAAGCATGATTAAGCTTACTGAGATGATGCAAGTGTTGATGGCAAGGACTGATCCACCTCAGAGAACTGTTATTTCCGAAGTCGCAACTGCTGTTGTTGATCCTTCACTTGCTCAGAAGCCACCTTCTACTTGGCCAGAATTTGGGTTACCTGAGAATTTCTCCCCAACATATGTCAATGCTTCTATGGTGGGTCAAACTTCGAGGCAGGTATTTCAACCTCCAGTCTTTTCTGAACCTCCACCTGTTGTTCATACTACTGCTCAAGTTGTTCCAGCTCGTTATGACAATCCTCTCTATGATTACCGTTCTGTTGGTTCTCGAAGTGTTAGTCAAGGAGATTGTGGTGAAGTTGAAGAAGTCCGTGAGCAATATCAGGCATTGGAAAAGAGACTAAGAGCTATGGAAGGAAGCAATTTCTTTAGTGTGAATGCTGATAATATGGGTCTTGTTTCAAATCTTGTCATGCCGTCCAAGTTCAAAGTTCCTGAGTTTGAGAAGTACAAGGGGCATACTTGTCCAAGAAATCATTTGACCATGTACTACAGAAAGATGACTGCTTATACCAACAACCAAAATTTGCTCATTCATTGCTTTCAAGATAGTTTAAGTGGTGCTTCACTGAAGTGGTACATGAGTTTGGAAAAGGGTTGTGTTCAAAGTTTCCAAGATTTAGCTGATGCATTCATGAAACAATACAAGTATAATCTGGATATGGCACCTGACCGTCGTCAACTTCAGAATATGGCTCAGAAGGAAAAGGAAACTTTCAAAGAATATGCTCAACGTTGGAGAGAATTGGCTTCCCAAGTTGAACCACCTCTGTCTGAGAAAGAATTGACTAGCTTGTTCATGGATACTCTCTCTCCTTTCTTTTGGGAGAAGATGATTGGAAGTGTGTCTTCAAATTTCACTGATTTGGTAACAATTGGTCAAAGGCTAGAAGAAGGAATTAAGAAAGGAAAAGTGTCTGTTGTTGTTGATTCTTCAAAGAAACCTTTTGGGGGCTTCCAAAAGAAGAAAGAAGGTGAAACTAGTGCTGTTGAAAGGCCTCGACAGAGAGCTCAACATTATGATCAACCTCAGGTAGCTGCTGTTCAAATTCCTCGTCAAAATGCTGGTCAGAATCAGAATCGTGTTGCAAGGCCTAAAACAGAGTTTGATCCTATTCCGATGACGTATACTGAATTGTATCCTCACTTGGTTCAACTAGGTTTGATTACCACAAGGTCTTTTACTCCTAGAGATCCTCCTCCTGCTGGATTCAGGGCTGATCTTCATTGTGAATTCCATCAGGGAGCTGCTGGTCATGATTTGGAGCATTGTTATGCACTGAAGGCTAGAGTGCAAGATTTGGTCAGAGGAAAAGTGATAGATTTCAAAGCTATAACTCCAAATGTGCTCAACAATCCTTTTCCAGTGAATGACAAATGAAGCTTCAGTTAAAGTCAGATTCTCTCCTAAAGCCAAGTGTTTCAGATGGGACAGCTCATCCTTGTTGCTGATTAGTCACTAGGCCATGTTTCTTTACTGTTTGCATTTCTTCCAATTATAATGTCTGTTTAATTTCAAACTTGTTTGTTTCTTACTGTTAATTTTAAATGAAATGAGCATTGCATGTTTTGATTCAATTGTTCTCTTTTACTGCTTTATTTCTTTCAAAAAAAAAACAAAAATATGTTTCTTTTATTTGTTTTCTCTACCTTGTTGCTTATGATTGGAGGGAGGATGATGAAAACAAGATACCCATAATCGCTGTTAGTGTGCTTTTGAATAAAACTTTGCTGATGATGTACAGGCCTTGTTTCAATTCCCAAAAACTGGAGAAATAAGGAAGTTAATCCCTTGTCAACCCCTCTGAGCCTTCGAAGTTGGAGTTTTCTTTTTAAATGAAAAAACCTGCAATATTAACCCGGGGATGGGTAGTTTTCAGTTTATTCATCTATGCATTCAAATACAAGAGTTTCATTCAAGATACCTTTTAATAAAGGTTGTAATCACAAGTTTTCCTTCACATACATCCAAGAAATGTCGAAGACGTCCTTCAAAGTCAAAAGTAACGATGATGATTATCCGCAATTGTTAAGCAAGGCAATCACTATCTTTCAAAAAAAATGAATAAAGAAGAAAAATGCAAGAAAAGCCCGCTAAGTCAAAACCTTTGAAGGAGACTTAGGCAAAAAATATATTGGGGCATCCCGCTGACTGTAATCTCAAATAAAACAGTTCAGGCAAAAGTTAGGGAAATCAAAAAAAAAAAAGTCAAAAAAAAGAAAAAAGAGAAGTCAATAAATTCCTAAACAATAAAATGTTGTAAAAGAAGTGACTGCCATCTCAAAGTATATTCCTTGGCTTCTGAATCATCATTGTTATACAAGTGCTGCAATTCCAAGTTCTCTTGAAAACCTGAATGCATAAGTTGAATTAACTGAATGTAGGAAGGAAGTTCATCACGAAGATGGGTGGGTATAAATAAATTTTGAGCCTTATATCCTTTGTTTTTTAAACCGTGAACCAGGCCAAGTTACAACCTTTAAAAGTCCTAATTGAGGCCAGGTTTATTTTGAAAGCATACTACAACAAGGTTGCGTTAACCTGACTCCAAAAGTTGTGCCAATCATTTGTCTTGATCTTTTTAATTTACCTTTCTCTTCAAATGCTATGTTTCTTTGCCTTTCTCTGTTGCTTTACAATTCTATTCCTGTTGATTTCAAAAACTTGCATGTTCTTTGCATTTAGATTACCAGTTTTAAACAAACTTTTTTGCCTGTAAACAGCATTCCTCCTCAAGGAATTTCAAACAGTTCAGAAATTGGTCCGTGATCTCATCAGGGGCATTTCACTTCAAGGTCCTGTTCAAGGTTTATCTCAGTACAAGCTATTCTCAGATTTGGTTTATCATATCTCTTTCAAGACTAATGCTGGGGCAAGTGTTTCCAAATGCCCAATAAAGTTGTCATTCCAGATTACTCTAGCTGAGGCCATGATCAATTGTTCTACATTAATCAGTCAAGCTGGGGTAATCTTCTTCAAAAGAATCTCCAAGCAGTTTATCAGTCCCTCTCAAAGGATCAGTTTAGCACAGTTTGCAAGTGTGATAGAAGAGTTTTGGGCAGCGTTCCATGTGTTGAGGAATCAGATATCTCATTCTGCCGCACAAAAGAGTCTCTCTCAATTGTCACAAATGATTGCATTGCATTAATCATTCACATCATGCATAGAAAATTATCATGCATAGAAAAATTCATATTCATTTGCATTTTCTGAGGTCTTGTCTCAATCAATATTCTCACCTTGAGATCAAAGTCCAACTCACTTGGCATCTATCCAATACAGATTTATCCCTTTGGTTCATTTGTCTCTGTTTATCCGACGTTTATTCCGGATGTGTCTCTTTTGTTCTGATGTTAATTCCAAACTAGTTTATCCGATGTTTATTCCGAATGTGTTTCTTTTGTTCTGATGTTAATTCCAGAACTTGTTTATCCGATGTTTATTCCGGATGTGTTTCTTTTATTCTGATGTTTATTCCATAACTCGTTTATCCGATGTTTATTTCGGATCTGTCTCTTTACAACCATGTTTTATCTTGGTTCCCCTTACAACCATGTTTTATCTTGGTTTCCTTTACAACCATGTTTTATCTTGGTTCCCTTTACGACCATGCTTTATCTTGGTTCCTTATGACCATGCTTTATCTTGGTCTCCTTTCAACCTTGTTTCATCTTGGTTCCTTTACAACCTTGTTTCATCTTGGTTTCCTTTACAACCATGTTTTATCTTGGTTCCCTTTACGACCATGCTTTATCTTGGTTCCTTATGACCATGCTTTATCTTGGTCTCCTTTCAACCTTGTTTCATCTTGGTTCCTTTACAACCTTGTTTCATCTTGGTTTCCTTTACAACCTTGTTTCATCTTGGTTCCTTTACAACCATGTTTCATCTTGGTTCCTTTACAATCATGTTTCATCTTGGTTTCCCTTACAACTATGTTTCATCTTGGTTTCCTTTACAACCATGCTTCATCTTGGTTCCTTTACAACCATGCTTCATCTTGGTTCTCACCTTATTCAGACATATTCTTGGATATTGTGATTTCTCACTTCATTCAG
Source organism: Vicia villosa (assembly GCF_029867415.1). NCBI lineage: Eukaryota > Viridiplantae > Streptophyta > Magnoliopsida > Fabales > Fabaceae > Vicia > Vicia villosa. The sequence continues at coordinate 324,079 of NW_026705574.1, forward strand.
ATCCATTCCTGGATGTCGTGATACCTTTCTCACCTTATTCAGACCTATTACTGGATATTGTGATTGTTCACCTCATTCAGATCCATTCCTGGATGTTGTGATACCTTTCTTCAGATATCTCTTTCATCAAGTTTTTTATACTCATTCCATTTTCAGTTTATCTCTCGTGGCGCTATATTCCCCACGAAGATTCGAGTCTGTCTCATACCATGTCATTCAAAAAGAATTCATACATTCATATCATTCTTGGGGCATCTTAGGCTAAAAATCGGGCTTTGTTTTTATTTAAGTATCTCCTATCTCCCGATAGAAGAAACTTAAATAGGGGCAGCTGTTGCACCCTGATTTTTACCCTACGATTCCATCTCATTTGCATCATTGCATTTTATTCGATTATATTCTATGTTTACTAACCATTAATCAAAATTGCAAAAAAATATGTCAAATAATTTTTAATAGCTTACATTTGTTACTAACCAATTCTTTTAGTTTAATTTCTATTTTTATTAGTATTGGTATTGTTGTTTTTGCTTCTTATGTCAAATAATAGAAAAAAAGATGACAAGTGGGACCATCCATGGGGAAACTCGCGTTTTCTCTCATCACAAGTTCACGATTCTCACAAGCAAGAGTCACGTTTTTTCAGCATATGACACCAAAGCTTTGAATCCAATCCAAACTTTCAGCAATGTCACCCAAACAATCTCAACCCTCCATTCAACTTAATCAAAGGCCAATATTCACTAAAAAATCTTCACACGGATTCTTTCAAAAATCTGTAACAAACTTCTCAAAATTCCCTCCAATTCTCCCTACAATTTGTCACACAATCTTCACCAATCCTTGCCTATATAAACAGACCTTCAGCATCAGAAAAGGGGGGGAGAAAATTAGCAATGTTATGCTGCCAAAATGGAAACTCAGAAATTCTCCTCCAAATACAAAACCTGTTAACCTGAGAATCCTTCATACACTTCACTCTGTAATTTGCAGTTAATAACACTTTTAGCTCTCAGATCCACCAACTTCTCATCGTCATAGCTCCAACCTTCATCATTCAATCAATAACAACTTCTGATTCATTGATTCCTTCAACATCTGTTCACGGATTAAACTGCAACTACACACCAATTGATTCCTTCAATCGCGTTATAACTCGGCAAGTACAACAATGATCAGCAACATACCATCATCACCGACTTGACGCCGCCACGATTCAGCACGGTTATGCGATGCATCTTCAAACGATCTGAGTCAGAGCAACCACGCAGATCTCATATTTCTAGATTTCAGAATCAAATTTCGGAGTAGAAGAGGAGCACGGCTATTATCTCACCTCTGGATTTCTAGACGTCATCTCCTACAAACTGCAGATCCAGGTTCCACACTCTATTCGTATCATGTGGTGTGATTGATTGCTTGTTGTATGATGCCTTAATTTGATGTTATATGCTTGCTGTGTGATGCTTCAATCTATGTTGTATGATTGTTGTTGCGATGCCATGAATCGAGTTATTTCGATTGCTATGCCATGTTGCTATTGCTTTTCCATGATTGTTGTTGTTGAAAGTTGTATTGCTCTGTTTGTTCAAACCACATGCTTCTGTTTGTTGTATGAACCGAAAATCAAAATGAGAGATTAGGAGAAGAGAGATGAGCTTGTTGTTGTTATTTTGTTCTTGTTTTGTCTCGGTAGAAATTAGAAAACAGAGTGAAGAGGAGATGTTGTTATTGTTGTTGATCCGAATGAGGGAGCCGAGAGTGAGGCCGTGAGAATTGTTGTTATCGAAACAGAGCATCGTGAGGCTGAGGGAGAGAGGAGCAGAAACCGTGAGAAGCTTAGAGGGACCGAATTTGAGAAGAAAGAGATATGAGGCGGACTAGCTTACTTTCTTTTAGGGTTTGTAGTTCATTTAGCAAACTTGGGCTCTTTTGTTACTGTTCCTTAAGCCCAATTCTGATTTCCTCTTGTCTTCAGCACCTTTAGCTTCTGCGCACCCCCTTGGTTTTGTCTTCAGATTTTCTTTGGGCCTCTTGTGTTTGGGCCCATCGCCGCAGTATTATGCACACCTCCTGTTTTGCTTATTTGCCCATGTTATTCATTTGTTTTTATTTTATTTTTAATATTGCTTCGATTTTCCAATATACAAAAATACAAAAACATGTTTCATTTTAAATTTACTCTTTATTTTCATTTTCATATTAAAAACCACAAAAATATTTTAATTTGTTTATTTTCCTTTTTAACTACTCTTTTTTGTATATATTCATCTTTTATATTTTCTTTTAAATTGCTTTGTTCGATTTTCTTTTATTTTCTTTTTATGCACATGTTAACTCCGTTCCACGACAATTGTGTAAGTCTCCAAAGGTCGAGCAGCAGTGGAATGCGACGTTTAACATCACACACACACAAAATGTTTTGAGCCGAACTACGATTGCTCTGATTCCTAAATCGGGATACGTAGGTATTAGGTCGCGGGGCCTAAACGAGCATAATCTTGTATATATTTTCTTTCTTTTCCCCGTGTTTATTTTCTCTTTTTTCTTTGTGCGTTTCCCTTTAGCTTTTAGCTTTAGATTTTTAGATAACACCCTTAGATTTAGACTAACAAGAGCGGATCCCGTCGAGTACGACGGACGTGAGGAGTGCTAACCCCTTCTCCTTGCGTAACCGACACCCTTACCTGTATCTCTGGGTCGTAGGACCATTATTTGTTTTCTTTTATAGGTTTTAGTCGATGTTTTCCTTTCCCATTTTGGGATAAATAAACAATCGATGGCGACTTCATTGATTTCATCTTGATGATTTCTATCCAGTTGTTTCACCTCGGACTTATCTGATTCTTCCTTGATCCGTTGCGCTACTCTGATTCCAACAAGTCACACACCTTGAAATCCTCTGAGTCATGTTATATCCATAATTCACTTAGTTCCCATTAATACACAATAATTCCTTATCTACAGTCGTCCAATTACAACACGTGCCAGAACTCTATATACATCCATCATCGACTACTACTCTTTGAAGTTGCGTACTTTCCAGAATCAAGCTTCTACTTACTCTGCCATTCCATATAGTTCATCTACCACAACTTAGGTACACGTTTCATCCTCAGGACATTGAAACCCAAACACTCACTGACTTAGAGGTTCTTCCTTGTCACTGATTTCCACAGTGTACATCTGCTATGTTTTTCCTTCCAACAAATCTTTGTTGCTCAACCGGTATGTCGAACCCTTCACGACGTACTGCAGCTCATGATAACTCTAGCAGTTTTACACAACTTCTACCCAACCATACACCTTCATTCTCTTAGCGTAGTATCACCTCTGATAACTCGTGTGACTTACTGATATAACAATCCTCCCATAGCCACACTTTATTCACACAGTCATCTAATGTCTGTTCTACCTCTGACCTAAACTGAACTGACTTCCTCGGCACCTGCATCCTTCATTGTAGTGCTTCCAACGGTCTGAGTGTAGCCACAATGAAAGAAATTGTACCTTGTACTTCGAACATCTCTCTTATAAACTCCTTAGCAGTTCTCAAACCAAAATGTCCATGCCTTACCAAGATTAACACTTCTCCTTCAGAGTATCTAGCAATACCTTACCGGACACATCACACATCAAGCCGATCCAAGATACAACTTGCATATTCCATCACCGGTCGCCAATGGTACATGATAGCCACTCACCATGCTGACCAGGATATCATGACGGCACATGAGTCCCACCCTAGACACTCATGCAAAATTGCCAACTTATCACTTCACGAAACGAGAACATCCCCAAGGTACAATCTGATACTAACTCACGCGATCACGATCACTCAGAGTCTCCATAAGTATAGTATTGGATCTTGATCCATTTCACCATCGGCTGCCTAGTTATTTCTCTACTATCGAGCGCGACGTCTGGATCCTCATCCCACATACCTTATAAGAGTCTGGATCTGTGTCTCACGAGTGCCAAATCAGAATTCTACCTTGAGCTTCCGATCACCTTTGTCCCACACATGTCGGAAAAAGGATTACTCACGCATCTTGTGCACGATAGCGATACTGTGGCATTATACCCGTCTGGTAGTACCAACATGGTGGTCCAACTCCGAGGCCATGTATCTAGGTAACCTACCTCAGTGGCGTATAATGATCTCCACGCGTATCCTAAAGTCACAACCGACAAGTGTCTGAACAGCCTCCAATAGGTTCATCGTTCCTTAAATCCTTCGAATCACACTACTCAGGATGCTAAAACCTGAGAGTGCTACACTTCAAGGTTCACTTACTTGGAAAGCCAAAACTCCAAGCACGAAGATTTGAAGTTCAACTTCGGATTACCATGCAGTGGGCGTACCCACTCGTCCCACGCATGCATGAGATTCCAAGGATAATTCAGTCCAGATAGGAATACTATGGTTCCTAACAACTAACATAACTGCGATCATCCTACCGACGTTCCGGATAGATCTTAGTTCTTACTCGCTTGAACGCCCAACGCCAAGCGTAGTTCTATGGCTTCACTCGGGGTCAGACAAACAACAACTAACAAGAACTTAGGTCACTACATTTCACGCTTCTACATCATTTCATATTCCATCTAGCGTAGTTCTAGAACTTAAATACAAAATGATAAGAACGGAAATGCATGCCCTCTTCCACCGACAAGGTATTCAAGCTTCGCCAATCTTAAGTTACCACACTCATACATTCCACCAACATCTACTAGGTAACTACTCTCGCTTAGGGTACTTCAAGTTGGATCAGGATCTAATACTTCATCCATCCAATTACTGTCCGTACCAGTGCAATTAGAAAGGTCTAACTCTTCTGTCCGTATTTCCAGAGGCCATTCTGTCCTATCAGCTCATCAGTCGCACTTAACACCGGCAGCATCATCATTACTGAATCCTACTAATTCACAGCTCAACACCTTTGGAGAATCTTACTTTACAAGGCTCCTACTCAATATTATTTGGATTTCCCTTGCTATTACCAAGACTTAGAGAAAGCTTCACTTTGTTCAGTCAAAATCCTGGGGGTTTTAGCTGCCTCAGTCCACACCTTGACAGTTTAGGTATCACTACTTCGTGTCGAACGCTCTCCTTAAGGTTGACGACTCCAATATCCCTTCTACTTACATCGTTCAATAAATCCAACTTCCATATACAATTCACCACCCAACCGATCCTTGCTACTTGGGTTCACGACCTTACAGGTATCGAGTCCTCGTGGCGGCTCTGCCGTAATCCTACTGTCTCACACTCAGTCGATGAGTTGATCAAGCTCAACAACTGAATGAGATGTCAGCAAAATCAGGCTGGCAACGCACACTTGAGAGGAGGAAAAGAATTGCTAGTGATGTCTCATGGCTCGGCCGAGAATCGACCTGCTCTGATACCAACTGTAACACCCCATACATAACTGACTAGTATATTATGCATGAAACGTTAAAATTGATATTGAGTACATACAAAAGCTATAGTTATAGAAAGATCCATATAAAATACAACATGATATAATAATAATAATTACAAAACATGTGTCTTCAATGGATCTTGCACAGCGGAATGTCAAAACCAACGAGGTCTTCGAGCCAACACCACTTCCAAGTCTTCAGTCCAAACCTGTTACTGACCAAACGCTACTAACTGCACCTGAAAAAATATAAGTTGATTGGGGTGAGATTACTAAATCTCAGTGAGTCCTCCTATCCTATGGGTCCTCTCGGTTCTACAGGGTACATGCATCAACAGAACCGAATCCACCTTTGATCCGGGGTTCAACCTCACATCCGGTACAAGTACGGAGCAAACACATGAATCGTCCACCATAGGAGTCATCAAATCACAAGTACACAAATAGTACAACAAACACGTATGCAGACCCATACCCATGTACGGGGAATCCAGAAGTGGTAACAACCAAACTACCAAGGCTGCACACACACCCTCGGTGAGTAACCAAGTACCTGTCGTCAAGAAGACTCGCACAAGACCCATCGCTAGATGAAACAGATAGATCCTATGTGGCATTCCATCTGTGACGAGTTATAGCGGTGACGTTGCCTACACGGCGTCACGGCCTCATCATCATCCATACGCAATATGGTATCCACAAGTGCGAATACGCCTAATTGACTGTACAAGCCCATCCGGTTAGGAGCCTAGTGGTGTAGCCTACGTGGCACCACTATAGGTGAGTTATCCAAGTGATATCGCCTAATTGGCATCACAACTCCACCATACCAAGCACGCCGATGTATCACGCCTTTGGGAAACGCCCTGAAAGACCCCGCAGGTACATCGCAATGATAGCTCAGGTGTGCAAATCATACCAAGAACGCCAATGTATCACGCCTTTGGGAAACGCCCTGAAAGACCCCGCAGGTACATCGCAATGGTATCTCAGGTGTGTAAATCATACCAAGAACGCCAATGTATCACGCCTTTGGGAAACGCGCTGAAAGACGCCGCAGGTACATCGCAATGGTATCTTTGGAAACTAGTCCATACACAATGGTGCCTTACTACCTGGTATTGGCCCACTTCGATTCTAGCATACCACACGCATAACAAGCGTCAATCACACAATACAATCAAAGTCGATCGTTTAACCAAAACGACGGTGTCCACAGGTTCCATGTATCATATATAATGGCATAACATTTTCAAACATGGATATACTATTCATAGTAGCAATATGCATTATATTCAACGCATAACATAATAATTAATAACAATCGAAAGGACACAAATCCTCATGATAAATTGATATTCTGGTTTGGGGACCTATCTTATCAGATAGTACGTATTACTAACTTTCCAACGATATAAAGTTTGCGCGAAACGGACTTACGACGCAAAAGTTATGAATTTCCGAAGTTTTGGAAAATCTGCCCAACAGCAATGTAACGGGTTACATGAATCATGTAACCGGTTACATCACTGTAAAACTGCGTTTTTCATCCTTTTTCACACATGTAACCGGTTACGTCAACCATGTAACCGGTTACATGACTGACAGACCCAAAAATCTGCATTTTAAGAGTTCTAAACCAGTCCCAAATGTCCCACAATCAATCCCATGCATCCCCAACACAGTGCCAACGAATTGCATCAACTAAACACATTTAGGAACATTAACATGCAAGGATTAAAGCAATCAAACATAGCTAGCATCAATGATTCATAATTGCTCACAATCCCTAAACCCCAATTAGAAACCCCAACATGCAAAACCCCAAAGCTTCTATCTAAGGACTCACCTTGGATTAATAGAGGTTTAGATGGTGTTAATGCAGCCTTTGAACTTCCATTGATGCCAAAACTTCACCTCTAACATGATCAAACCCGTAACCAATCTTTGACACACTTTCGGCATAACTGACACAACTTCAAGGTAAGTTTTCTCCTTCAAAACAGAAGCTATGAACACAAACCATAGGTGCAAATCGAAGAGAAATTCGTTAGCTTTCCAATGGGACCAGAATCGTTACGATCGGAGTTACGAGTTGAGTGATATACCTGATTTAGTGGAGCTGTACCAAGGGTTGCGAAAATGACTTTGATGAACATAAGCTCTTCTTTCTCCTCCATGCTCTTAAGCACTTTTCTAATAAATTCTGATTTTGGAATGGTCTACCACCAAACAATGCCTTAAGTCCTCATGCAAGTGATGCCTATTGTCCAATTTGCCCCTTCAACTAATCTCTAATCACAACAATGCCATTTTGTTCATATCCAACCAAATCCCTTAAATTCTAACTAGTCCACTTGTTCTTATAATAATCCTAAGTAAATTAACATAAGCCAAAACCAATGTGCCTTCTAACCATCACTTAACCAATTAAATGATAATTAGCTTGTGTCGGAGAATCGGGGTATTACATCCTAAATACCATTTCTCGTATATAAAAATATTTAGGTCAATAATAGGTTTTTTCCCGTATATATAGACTTCATTTTTGTTTAGGTATGATTTACAAAAATATTTGGATCAATAGTAAATTTCGTATGTAAAATCATTTACATTAATAGTATATTTTTACCCGTACACCATTTTTGAATAAAAAATATTTGAATCATAAATAACATTTTTCGTAAATAATAATACAAATATTATTTTTATTTAGGTATCATTTACAAAAATATTTGGATCAATATTAAATTTTCGTATAAAAAATATTTAGATAAATAATAGATTTTTTCCTGTATACCATTTTTGGATCAAAAATATTTAATATTAAATACCATTTCTCGTGTATAAAAATATTTAGATAAATTATAATTTTTTTTCCCGTATACAGACCTCATTTTTGTTTAGGTATCATTTACAAAAATATTTGGATCAATAGTAAATTCCGTATATAAAAATATTTAGATCAATAGTAGATTATTTTCCCGTATACCATTTTGGAATAAGAATATTTGGATCATAAATACCATTTTTCGTAAATAATAGATTTTTTACATATACAAATATTATTTTTGTTTAGGTGTCATTTACAAAAATATTTGGATCAATATAAAATTTTCGTATATAAAAATATTTAGATCAATAATATATTTTTTGGCCTATTCCATTTTTGAATAAAAAATAATTGGATCATAAATAACATTTTTCGTATATAAAAATATTTAGATCAATAATAGATTTTTTCCCGTTTACAAATTTCATTTTTGTTTTGGTATCATTTACAAAAATATTTGTATCAATAGTAAATTTCGTATATAAAAATATGTACATTAATAGTAGATTTTTTCCCGTACACCATTTTTGAATAAAAAATATTTGAATCATAAATAACATTTTTCGGAAATAATAATACAAATATTATTTTTATTTAGGTATCATTTACAAAAATATTTGGATCAATATTAAATTTTCGTATAAAAAAAAATATTTAGTTCTATAATAGATTTTTTCCCGTATACCATTTTTGGATCAAAAATATTTAATAATAAATACCATTTCTCGTGTATAAAAATATTTAGATAAATAATAGATTTTTTTTCCCGTATTTCTCGTGTATAAAAATATTGATAAATAATAAATTTTTTTTCCCGTATACAGACCTCATTTTTGTTTAGGTATCATTTACAAAAATATTTGGATCAATAGTAAATTTCGAATATAAAAATATTTAGATCAATAGTAGATTATTTTCCCGTATACCATTTTGAAATAAGAATATTTGGATCATAAATACAATTGTTCGTAAATAATAGATTTTTTCCATATACAAATATTATTTTTGTTTAGGTGTCCTTTACAAAAATATTTGGATCAATATCAAATTTTCGTATATAAAAATATTTAGATCAATAATATATTTTTTGGCCTATTCCATTTTTGAATTAAAAATAATTGGGTCATAAATAACATTTTTCGTATATAAAAATATTTAGATCAATAATAGATTTTTTCCCGTATACAAATTTCATTTTTGTTTAGATATCATTTACAAAAATATTTGGATCAATAGTAAATTTCGTATATAAAAATATTTAGATCAATAGTAAAAATTTTCCCGTATATCATTTTTTGAATAAAAAATATTTGGATCATAAATACCATTTTTCGAAAATAATAGAGTTTTTCCGTATACAAATATTATTTTTATTTAGGTATCATTTACAAAAATATTTGGATCAATATTAAATTTTCGTATATAAAAATATTTAGATCAATAATAGATTTTTTGAATAAATTTTTTCCGTATATCATTTTTGACTAAAAAATATTTCGATCATAAATACCATTTTTCATATATAAAAAATATATATCAATAATAGATTTTTTTTTTTGAAGAAAGAAGTGAGAAAGTGATGATAGAGAAAAAAAATAGAGAATGGAGAGAGATTTGATAAGTTTGATAAAATATAAGAGTTGTACTATTTTAATAATAAAATTAAGAACTTTATGGTGCAAAGACCAAAAAACCACAATTTTAATATGGTGGCAAAAAACCAAATAAGGGTATTTTTGACTTTTCCACAACCATTAATTTTCTTATATTATAGAGATAGTTGAAATGAATTAAACTAAAATTGTTGTTGGAATGTTTAAAAGAATTGGAGTTGAGAGGTTGGATGTTGTAGAAATTATGAGTTGCATAGTGTGATCATTTGTTGTTGTGGTTATAGACACGTTTTTAATATGAAATGTCTGTCATAAGTATATGAATTCAACAAACATAAAACATGTGGTATTATTAGTTGAAGCTTAAAAAACCTCATAAACATGACATTAGAATGCCAAAGCAAGCATGAGAATGCAAAAGCTTTAGGTTGTTAGGAGGCAGAGTTTCAAATACCCTTTGCTGTTGGGTCCGGTGACTTGTCGGTGGGCATGCAGGGAGCGGGGTTGCGTACGTACCTTTGTGTAGCATGGTCATGTTGCCATCTGTTGAAATTACAAGATAAATAGATAGATCAATTTAAATTGTCAAAACTAGTAGAAGACCCGTGCGTCTGCACGGGTAATTCAAATCTTAAGAAGAATAATGTATTACAAACGCATAAAAAGAAGTTTAAAAACTCCAATAAAGAATGTTAAATTAAGATTCATAAAACATAATATAGATGTAATGAAGCTATATATAGTAGTTATTTCAAAAAAAGAAGTTGGAAATGCAATAGGCAAAATGGTATTATGGTGATAGAGACTCGTGAAAGTCGTGAGTTTCAGTGATAAAATTCACATTAAAAAGGTATTATGGTGATAGTGATCCGTAAAAATAATGAGTTTTAAAAATAAAATTCACATAAGAAAAGTATTATGGTGATAGTGACCCGTAAAAATAGTGAATTTCAGTTATAAAATTCAGTACTATCTTAGATCGGCTGGGTTGTTGTTGATGTATAATTGTTATTATAAAATCACAAATAACTGCAAATATTTAAAAATAAATATCTAGCATATCAGCAATATTTTAAATCCAACCTATCTAATAACTATAAATATTTATAAATACTACTAATAACTATAAATAATTACAAATATTTTGTTAATTAAAATTAAAAAGATATGTCATGATAGTGACCCCTAAAAAATTTAGTGGAGTTAAAATAATATTTGATTTAAAAGACTATTTGATTTACATAGCTGTAACATTGTTCACACTGCCCTCCGCCGTAGTAAAAATAGAAATTTTGACATTTAAAAATAAAAATTTTGTGTTTCAAATAAAGACAATTATTAATTAAAATAAAATAGTTATTTTGTTAATAATGCCACGTGAAAAAAATAAAAATTTTGACAATTGAAAATAAAAATTTTGTGTCATCAAGTCTGAAAATATATATTAATCTTCAATTCAATCCATTGAAACTCGAACTTAATGTCTTTGAAGTTTGAACTATTGTTTCGTTTGGCATATCACACTGAATGTTTGCTACCAGTAAAATCTAAGAGGCATTGAATTGATTTACACTGAATGTTTGTTTCTAGTTACATTGGTTTCTAAATATTGCTTTTAATAGTACAATAAGTTGTGACTCTAAACATCATACTTTGAACATAACTAAAGGACAGTCTTTGCTTTAATTAAAGGACAACTTTTTCATGCACCTTCCGGTTTTGTAAAGCTGGCAGAAGATGAGTTCCTATAGAATAGGTGAAAACATGATGGCCTGCACTGCTAGAAACAGAAGATGAGTTGACAGACAATTGAAATAAGCAGAAAGAAAAAAAAATACCTAGTTCATGTTTGAAGTGTATCATTGAAATGTCAACTCTATCAATTATCTTCAAAACCGTACATTTTCTATAAAAAGTGGAGTATTTTTTAGAAATATGTTGGAAATGATATTATATTGATCTTTTGACAAGGTAATGTGATGCGATTTTTTTACCTCTATGCCACAAAAATGGAATAAATATACCATAATGCCATAAAGTGAAATAAAATTACCAATGTGCCACACTTACACTTGTGGTCCGGCCAGGGGTGGGACGGACGTATGAAGCCCATTTCCTCGTAGTTTGGGTCCGGCCAGGGGTGGGCCAGACGCTAACTACACCCTTTTTTTTTTGATTTTTTTTTAATTTTTTTTTAAATTGATATAAGTGTAGAAATTAATTATAAAAAATTGTTTTTTTATTTTAAATATTATAATATAATTAAAATTAATTTATAATTCCAATTAAATATAATAAAAAATATATATTTTTTTTAAAATTAATTTATAATGCCAATTGATTTATTATTATAAATAATAATTAAAATATAATAAATAATAATTAAAATATAATAAATGGGTTCGGCCAATAGATGGACGAACATGTGTGGGTTCGACCAATAGATGGACGAGGGCATATATTTTATTATTATTTTTTTGCCTATAAATAAGACTGTACAACCACATTTCCAATCACATCAGTTGCAATTGAAGGTATAGTGTTACTATTGGAGATGGCTGAGGAACCCCTTCCAACGTTTCCACCTATGAAGAGAGATGCTACATTATTTTTTTCAGCAACAAAGCCTCCGTTGAAGATCAAACTATGGAACACTCAAACTTTCGAGCATCTACAGAGGCACTTGATCGGATGGTTAGACGATAACATTCTCGAGGGTGAAAAGATAAGGAAAATTGAAAGGCAGGTCACAGAGAAAGGCCCAAATGGAGTAGTAACTCGTTCTTGGAGAGCCGTGAAAAATGACGCTGGTGTCCTTATGATGATGCTAGGACCACACGATATTGTGTTGATGGTTGTAATCTCTTAGAATATGTTTTATTTGTTTCCTGTGATGTCGTTTTAAGTGTTTCATGTGTGGTTGTTTTATTTGTGGCGGTCTTTATTTCGATGTCGTTGAATGTTGTATTAGTAATGTGAAATGTTGTTTTAGTTATGTTCACTGTGAAATGTTGTTTTAGTCATTGATGGTTGCAAACTCAATTAAAAAAACATTATATTACATTCATAAAGCTAGTTTTAGTAAACATTAAATAAAGCTAGTTGAAGTAAACATTAAGGAGGCCTATTGGACGGGCCTGATACATTTGGACATTTACTTCGGATATGGCCTACTTCACGGCATATCCCACACATTCTCTTTTCCTTTTCCACGTCGTCCATTTCGGTTCGAATCCGAGTACTGTTAGGGCGGCCTCTTTTTTTCCTACGCATAGTTTCGTCATGACAAAGAGTAGGCCCTCTATATTGAGGCCAATTGTCTTGATGTGGGAGGATCTGGAAGCTTTGTTGGTAGACTTTAAAAACATGTTGTATCTTGAACACGTCGGGTATGTGAATGGTGTAGTCTTGGCGTATACTTTCACATGCTGCAATCACATGTGAGCAAGGCAAATGGAACGCTTGAAATTTTCCACAATCACATGTCCGCTTTCGTAGATCAACACCGTAAGTACCAGTTGGACGACCATCGTTGCGGTTTATTCTTTCGGCCACCATAAAATAGAACCTCTCCCGGTCAAACTGGTAAACATTATGACTGCTTGCTTTGTTGACTTCTTCAGTCATCCCCTTGATACACTTGTCTGTAAAAGTTTGGCCTGATGTCAACCTCTTTGTCCATTCATGTCCGCGTTGACCAAATAATGCTCCCATCCGAAAATATGTGGCCGAAAACAAAGACGCTATTGGAAGATTTCTGGTAGCCTTTAGCACAGAGTTCATTGCTTCTGCAAGGTTAGTCGTCATGTGTCCCCATCGTCGCCCTCTATCAAACGCCCTTGCCCACTTCTCCCTAGGGATATTTTCAATCCACTCCATAGCATCTCTATTTGTCTGACGAATTTCGGTTCTATAGTAATTGTACGTTGACTCCGTCAATGCATATCCTGTCACAAATAATAAACATGTCAAGAAACCGACAAAGTGAATTTGAAAAATTTACTTCATAAAGATCAACCAGACTATTACCCATGTTGACGAGTTTTTTACGTAGTTCTTTGTCTCTAATCGCACGCATAAAATTTTGCGCGATATGCCTTATGCAATAGACATGTGATGACGGAGGATTTTGCCATCCATTTGCAGGATCATCGTAGGCACCTTTAATCGATGGATGTCTGTCTGATATTAGGCATAGATTGGGTTGGGGTGTCACATGGATTCTTAGATTACGAAGGAAAAAACTCCAAGCATCCTTGGTTTCACCCTCGACAATAGCAAAAGCAATTGGAAAAATGTTACCATTCCCATCCTGCGCCACAGCCATCAACAATGTCCCTTTGTACCTTCCATACAACCATGTTCCGTCGACTTGAACAATTGGCTTGCAATAGGCAAAACCATGGATGCAAGGTTGAAAAGCCCAGAATAGACGATGGAATATCATCTTATCACCCAACTGACTTCCTTCGTTTGAAAATGCAGGTAAAGTTTCCAAGTCTATTATCATTCCAGGCAGATATGTTTTCATTACCAATAACCATCGTGGAAGGTCATTGTAAGATGTCTCCCAGTTTCCATACAAGGATTCTATGGCCTTTACCTTTGCAATCCACGCTTTCCTGTAAGATATATTATAACCATACTTTCCTGTTATATGAGAAATTATGAGCTTTACCTTAATTGAGGGGTCGGTGTTAACCAAATCTCTGATGCAGTGAGAGACAATATCTGATGTAAGTTGTCTATGATCTTGCGACATTGAAGTGGTTGTGCAGACATGTGGTCCACTCAACTTACCTATCATCCACTTAGAATTCTTCTTGCGAACGGATGCTCTACATTTGAATTTGCAAGTTGGATTTTTGCATTTGATGACATATCTTTTCGTGTCAGATTTGTATACCCAATAATCAAGATTATTGGTGATATGCCAATGTTGAATAGCAGCAACGCACTCCTCCTTGTCTTCAAACTCCATTCCCTCATATAAATCAACATCACTATAGTTTGTTATGTGGGAACCAAAAATTGATTCAGACGGTGCCTCTTCTAAACAGATGTTTCGCATGTGATCCGGTGGGGCGTACATGCTAATCGGTCGTGCAAGTGTAGGCTGCGACGGCTCAACATCATCAGGTTCATTGTCATCACCAAAAAGATCTTCATATTGCACTTCTTGTATTTCATCCTCACTGTACTCGTCCACCTGTTCGTCGGGTATAAATGGTTCGTTGTTTTGGGTTGGCTCTTCATCAGTGGGTTGGCTCAAACCGTATTGATGCGAATGCGACTCTTGTGATTGGTTAATGGGAGGACTAACAATATGAACATATAGCTCCATATCGTCAAGAGGAGCAAACGAATTGTGACATTCGAACATCACTTTAACGCCATCGTCGTCCTCTATTGGTTTCATGACGTAAAAAATGATACCGCTATCTCCATTAAACAACGGAAGTCGATAAATAATTTCACTTACGGGAAGTTGCAATTTTGTTTCGATTTGTTCCTTCAAATGCATAAAATCGGCTCTACAATGCACTTTGAAACGTTTTGTTTCGGTGTTGCTAAACGAAAAACCGTTGGTTAGATCGTTACTGATAACACCATAGTAATGCACTGAACAAATAATGTTTCTCTGAGCCATTCAATTTCAATATAATGTTTCTTTGAACAAACAATTTTTCTTTGTAAGTGAATGTGTGTTGCTATATATTTCAAACAAAGTGGTATTTAAACTAATCCAACTAAAAAATGGACACGTATGGGAGTCCATCCAGTCAAAGGACGAGTCACGTTGTAGTCCAACCAGGGGCTGGCCGGACCCAAACACTCCTCGTTGGCGTCCGTCCAGGACGTGGCCGAACCCTAACTTGTTCTAGTTTGCGTCCGTCCAAGGGTGGGACGGACCACAAGGGGGCACAATTTTCGCTGCATGCTGCATGCATGCATCCCATCAACCATTGTGTAGTCTCATCAACCAGTAGAAGCATGCATGGATTACACTTGTTAGTCCAATGGATAATAGGATGCCCCTTGGTTGCATGCATTACACTTGGTAGTCCAATGGTTTATACAATGTATTCAATTTTACTATAAATTCAACCTCTCATTATCACTACAAACCCACCACATTCTACAAATTCTAAAGTTGCATATTCATCTAAAACACACACTTTGTTTACCACAACATGTCTGCTTTGCTTGCTTTGGGAGATCTTCATAGAGGAACAAGGGAGAACGTGGTTGCATACGTACGTTTTATTACTAGCATTTCTTATACGTAAGTTTAATTTTGTTATTATTTTTATATACTAACAAAATGATATACTTTTTTTTTTATAGGATGATTCTAAACGGTTTAGACTACATAATCATATATTTGATAGGGAGCCAAGTGAGGCTATCAAGCCTTACTTGCAAAGAGCCGGTTTTGGACTTGTCTCCAAAATTAATTTTAGAAGTGTTGATTCTAAACTTGTAATTACGATGCTTGAGAGGTGGAGGCCTGAGACACACACGTTTCATTTGCCGACTGGTGAATGTACAATCACATTAGAGGATATAAATATGTTGTTTGGCCTCCGCGTAGATGGGAGAGCTGTAGTAGGTGAGACCGAAGGTCCCGATTATGCTTGTATCGATGCTTTAGGCATACAACCTTTTAGTGATAGGGTGAAGGGTTCGGTAAAATTAACATGGATACACGACGAGTTGGATGAATTAGAAAAATATTCTCAACAAACCGAGGAGGAAAATATACTACATGCAAAATAATATATCTTAAGTATGATTGCTGTTTTATTTCCTGATAAATCTCATAGTGTATTGCATTCTTCTTGGTTCAAATTTGTCAAAGATTTTGATGAATGTGGCAAATATAGTTGGGGGTCCGCGTGTTTGGCTTACCTTTACAGGGAGATGTGCAAAGCATGTCGTGTAGGATGCATGAGTGTTGGAGGATGCTCACTCATTCTCGCTGTGTGGACATACTATCGCATTCCACGACTTGCTCCAAAGAGTGAAATTGCTCCATCCTATCCATACGCCACTAGGTAAATTCTTTACTCTATATATTTATTTTTCCACTAAATTAACGCATATTCCTAATTGAACTTTTTAAATATGCAAGATTTGCACAACGAGGTATGGAGTATTTCTCATCTCCAAATACTTTTCTTGATGGATATCGTTTCATTTTGGATCACATGGTCCAAGGAGATGTAAGTTATTTTCCAAGCCATATACTATATCTTTCATTTACTTGAATACGACTCTTATATTTATTTATGTCTTACAGTTTTTGTGGAGGCCTTACGAAGAATATCCTCGTCGCACTCAACGAGAAGCTCGAGCGTGGAGTGCAACTACATATATTATCTGTTTTCATATTGTGGAAATGCATCACGCCGACAGGGTTAGGCTTCAATTTGGTTTTACGCAAAACATCCCTCAACCCCCGAGGTGTCTTGGAGATCATCACTTGGTAACGAAGAATGATGTAAAGGATTGTAATTATCGAGATGTGAACATTAACGAGAACAATGAGTGGAAAGGTAGAAAAAACTTAATAATGACAGGTGAGTTGAGTACTACTTTACGCCACACCGATGAATATATGCAATGGTTAAGAAATATTCCATTGTTATATTTGTCGAAAGAAACGTATTTGGCAGACCCTCGTCATTACACCTCCTCTACATCAACCCCACAAACAACCTTTCATCAACAAATCCCACAATCATTCCAACCAACCACACAATTACAAACAACACCACAATTCCAACAAACACCGCAATTCCAACAAACACCACAATTCCAAACAACACCACAATTCCAACCAACAACACAATTCCAACAAACACAATTCCAAACACAAACTTCTTCCTTTCCACAAACATACCAACACACTCAAACCACACAACAACACACATTTTTTGCCACCCCATCTCAAATTCCAACCCCTTACACCTCAACCCCCCAAACAAACTACTACTATCACCAAGAACAATATCAACAATCAACACTTCGACCACCGCTACATAACACCCCAATCCCTCAACCCGACTTCAACCAATCATACTCCCAATCTCAACCGCCTTCACTCTCCCAACCACAACATACCTTTGACACCACAAATGTCTACTATCCAGACTTTTCATATAATGTGCCACAAACCTTTGTAGCTTCTACTCAAGGATTCATTGACATCAGTGATGATCAAGTACTCGAAAATTTACCGACAATATCTCCACAACAACTGGCGAGGTTTATGAATGATGGTCCGTCGCATCAAAACGATGAACTTTCAAGCGACGATTCTCCACAAAGGCAACCTCCACCAAACATTGAGCAACCGTTAGGTAAGGGTAAGAGAGCAAAGATACCCAAAAAATGTCTCACTGGGGGCCATATGGTCCAACCAAAGCCCAAAAAAAAATAGGCATTTTTTCCTTGTACGTGTTTATGTATTAAATAAAATAAATATTGGAAATACAATTTTTTTATTGTTTTTATTTAATGTATTTAATTTATATTTTAATGTTTTTATTTAATGTATTTAATTTATTATATTTTTTATTTAATGTATTTAATTTATTATATTTTTTATTTAATGTATTTAATTTTAATTTTAATGTTTTTTATTTAATTTTATTGTTTTTTAATCTTTAATTAAAATAAAATATCAATTATAGACTTTAATAATCATTTAAATAAAAAAAAACAAAAAAAAAATGGCCCAGTTAGCGTCCGGCCCACCCCTGGCCGGACCCAAACTATGCAAAAATATCCTTCATCTGTCCGTCCAAGGGGTGGCCGGACCCAAACAAGGAAAGTGGCATATTGGTCATTTTTTTTCACTTTGGGGCATTATGGTATATTTTTTTCGTTTTTGTGGCAGTACAGTAAAAAAATCATGTGATGCAAGGAAGTACTCCATAAACATAGGGCTGCTAGAAACACATAGGTCTACAGCAACGCATGGATATCCATGTTTCCATCTACTTTCAGAGACAAGATCTTCTCTACTTTCACCATTATCTTAATATACTGGTCATAAAGAAAGTGTTGAAAAGTATTATGTTTGTTTGTTTACTTGAAAAGTATATATATATATATAGATAGATAAAACAGTTGATGCTCAGTTAAAAGACAATAGTTTAGGATCATACTGAATCATAATATCTTATAGAGTGTTTCCAAGTCATGCATTTGTTTCTTATGGTGGATAAATTGAAGAGGTTAATGAAAATGATAGTGAAAAAAAATTAAGAAAGCAAATTATAATTTGCACAAAGTATGTACAGTTCAACATGTGCTAAAGGGTTTGAAACATGTTATTGATGCTGAAATGTAATTAATATTTTGGAGAATTTAATTTTATAACTTACCAAATGTTGGTTAGATTTGGTTGAAGTACGTCCATGTCCGAAAGTTTTTAAGTATTCTGTATGTACAGAAGAAAAAGAATGAAATACTTTATTGCCAAGTTTCAAATAAGGTGGCATCATCTATAAAGAGACTTGAAAAGTTATAAAAAAATTGATTATCTATAGTTATCAAGTGCTACCTCATTGGGGTTCATGAAGTCATTGAATAACTTGATAACTTTTTTATCCCTATTAAGCATTACAATTGAACATTGCTTATAGAAAGTCGAATAGTTGACACGGAAGGAAAAGTCTTGTTCTAATATAGCATTAAGTTTGATAGTGTAGATTTGTTGGTGATCCTCGTCAACCTAAAAGATGAAGAAAAGAAATGCATATACATTAATTGATCGTATAAGATATGAGGAAAGACATGAAACTACAAAAAAGTGTGATCATACATCCTTCATGATCTTCCTTAATTTGACAGTCGTCATGCCAACAATTGAGACATAGTCTTTGTCCCAAAACATATTTGTACAAATATGACCTTAATATTGAACATAAATTTCAATTTTATATCTACATTGACATTAGGCCATTGAATATTAGGTACAAAAAAGAAAAAGTAGTTTCAAAATGAAACTCATTTGGTAACTTCAACAACAACAACAACATCCTTTCCACCACTGGAGCATTGAAAAGCCTGACCAGGATTCTTGCTGAACGGTGTTGCAACCAGAACAACATTTGTAGTACCAACCATTTATGGTTGATTTGTAACAGCATTGTTTGAATTGACATGAGCAATAAATTCATAAGAATAACCCTCCCACAAAGTACAATCAATTATGTTTCCACTCCTATCTTTAAGTAATAAGTTAAGAAGAGTATTCACACTCGTTTGTGTCTTGACCACCTCATGCAAGCATCGAATAAAATCTAATGCAAAACAGAACAGAAAAGGGCATGATGGGAGTTATGTGCATGCAATGAAAACAATGAAAGTTTAATAAAGAACAAAATATAGTATTAGCATATACGTAGTCAACAATAGAACTTCCACACAGAAAATCAGTTATAGGTTTGAAGTTGAATTGGTGAGGTGGTATGTCCTTGACCTCGCTCTTAGTATCAGTCGTGGCACTTATGAATAGAAGTTTTAGTTGGTTTTGACAAACCTTGTAAGGTAAATCATTGTTCAGGGGTTCTCTGTTGTACAATGTATATGTCTCGTGTCCAGTTAACTTGTCCATCCAAATTTTGTAATCCCTAGGCCATGTGAAAACTTGAATTTGGTTACACCCTGTTTATCAAAGTTTAGTTTAATAAACATGAAACCATAAATATGCTAATTTCTGTCAACCGGTGTCAACCGGAGTTCTGTATTCACTTAACAATCCTACTTTTTAATTTTCTAATCTAAAACTATAAACATTCTAATGTCCTAAAATTAGAAGACATATATGATAATAAGTTTAAGAAAATTATGAGTCTACAGGATTGTTAATGAAAGTTATTTGTCAAGCTCTTAAAAGTACAAAATGAATCAAGAATGTATAGAAAGGATGTATGGATTTCGTTAAGACAGTACATAAGCCAAACCAAGTAGAAATCCATGTTAACACAGTTAAGACAAACAAAGTATATTTATACATCTTATTTAAAGCTACAAAAGTTATTTATATGCTTCATAAAGTAGATTTATATGTTTCACACCAGTTGAAAACCAGTTGTTTGTAGCACACATAAGCTGAAGCAGAAAAGTTGATTTTTTTTTTAAGAAACATAAAAGCTACAAAAGTTAAAGCAAGGACATAACATTTGTAAGCTTGTTTGTAGCACATAAGCTAAAGCACAAAAGTAGAAATTTTATTTAGAAGAAACATAAAAGCTAAAGCAAGTGGAAAACATTTGTAAGCTTGTTTGTAGCACATAAGCTAAAGCACAAAAGCTGAAAACATAAAAGCCATTTAAGTTGAAAGCTTATTCATTTGTAATCGTAAAAAGTTTTTTTGAAGAAACATAAAAGCTACAAAAGCTAAAGCAAGGAAAGAACATTTGTAAGCTTGTTTGTAGCACATAAGCTAAAGCATAAAATCTGAAAACGTAAAAGCCATTTAAGCATAACAAAAAACGAAAAGCCAGAACACAAGATTCATTCCACATAACAGCTTATTCAGAACACAAAAGCTTTTTCAGAAGACAAAATCTTATTCATAACAAAAAAACTTATTCAGAAGATTCAAAATGAAGAAACAAGAATGTAAATGCAACGCGAATATATTGAGAAAGGACGTTAATTTAAGGTGGTTACCTCAAACAAAATTGAAAGGTGTTGAATATGGAAGAACCCGAGAGAGATGAGGTGAAAGTTGAACATCATAAACGATGAGAGAGAGGAGGTGCTAAGCAAGGTTGTCAGAATCGAGTTTTTACCTTGACTCTTTTTACCTAGGTAAAATCGAAACTTAAAATCGAAACGTAAAATCATAGAGTTTACCTCATATTAAAATTATATTAAATTTATATATACGACATATATATACTTATATAATATTCTAAATGCATTAATTATTTAAAATTTTAATTTAATTATAAAGAAAAAATATACTATATCACCATAATAAAGTGTAATATTCACAAACTTGTATCAAACTACATAAATTGTCCATCAAATCATGAAACGTTACATCCAAAAGATTATTAAAAGAATAATAGTTTCTTAAGTTTTTGAAGTTCAAAAAAACAAATATTTTCAAGTTCATAAAAACAAATATTTTCATCTCCATCTTCAACTTAATCAAAAGTTCAATCCTTTTACAACATCATCTTCATTAAAACATTCATATTCGACTAAAATGTTAAATATTTTTTAATATTATAATTAAGATATGAATGTAAATAAAATTAAAAATCTATAGATAAAATTTTATGGGTCAAAATACAAAATGTGATTTATAAATTTTGACAAAAAAAAAAGTAAAATCAGGTCAAAGAGTAAAATCCAACAATTTTACATGATTTTACACGATTTTACCGATTTCAAAAAGATTTAAATCACTTAAAATCATTCCAGAATATGATTTTACATTAAAAAGTTTTTACCTGCGATTTAACACGAAATGCTGACCTAGAAACGTGAAATCTATAGAGTTTAGGTTTTAAATCGAGATTTTAACAACCTTGGTGCTAAGGTTTTGATTGAAATGTATTAAAAATTGATATTGTGTTTACCCGGGTAAATGGAGGATCCCATAGATAATGAGAGAGTCTTGAAAATGAAAAAAAGTGTGAAAAGAAGGTGGATAGAGAAGAATGAGAGGGAAAAGAGAATTTGAAAAAAAGTGTGAAAAGAAGGTGGATAGAGAAGAATGAGAGGGAAAAGGGAATTTGAAAAAATTGAATGACACTTGTACAAAAGGACTATTTTTATTGGTTGGAATTAATTCAATTAGTAAATTACGATAAGGGGCAATTCTTAGTGTTAATTAAAAAGCAAGGAAGGGTAATTTAGACGGTTTGGTGGTATCTTTCATTCTTAGTTAGGTAGTTGGTAGTTGATTTTATTAACATTAGACTTTTTAGATCATGTTTAAGGTAAGTTACAAGTTTTTCAATTTGACCATATAAATGACAAGCTAAAAGCACACGGGAGTTTAACCGTAGTTTCTGACATTAGAGAACCATCTACTAAATTATTTAGGAATTTTTTGCTTAATGTATCTATATAATTTAAATAAAAATAAGTAAACTTCATTATTAAGGCACAATTATATTATGTGTTTTTCAACACTTAAGCTCGGACACTAAAATAAATAATAGATTTATAATAAAGTTTTTACATTTTTTTTTGTGTAAGCAAGAAATATATTAAAGGGAGAACTAAGGGTTCTCCAATCTTTTTATACGAGGCACAGGCGAAAACCCGACAAAAAGAAAATTACCCACCAATTAAACTACAAGAGAAAAGAAATAGGATCTTTAAAAAACTCATAGAAAGAATAATTGAGATGAATAATTGGATCTTTACATTTGTCAATTCGGGCGTCATGAAAAATTCTCTTTTTATTTCTCAGTTAATAAAAAATCGATGAGTTCAAAATTATCTACACATTTGTTCGAGAGATAAGATAGAATCTTTTTTTAAAAAAATTCGTTACATTGTTTACACATAATATAAATAAATTAGTTTGTTTAGAAACTGTATTGTTTTCTCATAATATTATATTATTTACACAAAATAATAAAGTAAAGTTAATGATATTTACGAGCAGAAAAGATGGCCAGCAACTGTGAGGCTTAAGCTTCTGGGCGTTTGAGTTAAAAGGTGGTTATACCTGCAAGGCACTTCGATGTCAAAGTAAGTGTTTGGACAACAAGGTACGATAGAAAAGTGAGAGAAATTGGGTTGAAAAGTGATTACCTTGCCCTCTAAGGTCAGAGGGCTATTTATGGGAAAGTTCTGTAACGGTCAAGTCCACTTTTTTAGGGGTCCAGGCGTGAATTGCGGCCAGGACACACGGAAAGCTAGCTGTTGTCGAGCACTTGACTTCAGCATGCTCGACCCTGACTTGTTGTATGCCCGGAACGTATCGGGAGCTTGCTGCCGCGTGTTTGGGCCAGGACGCATTGGGCTAATAGAGTGGATTCGGCCAATTTCGAATAATTGGGCCAGTCCGGATCAGTTAACTTTCCTGAAAATCTAGATTTTAGATCTTCGATTTATTGAATTTTTTAGTAGATCAAATGTTGGTTGAAAATATTCTCTATGACTTTTACTTGCATTTGTTTCTGATATAAGACAAAAAAAGTAAGATAAATAAATGATTTTCTGCTCAAATAAATATTTAAGAACACAAATCTTTAACACAATAATGTTTTGCTCCTATAATCCATCGTAGAGATCTTTTATGGCAAATGCTCTTGAAAATATTAAAGTGTTGGATGTAGATAGTTCAAGCGCTTCACGATGTTTTATTAATTGTTTTTTAAAATTTTCCGAATGCTTTTATAATGGAAGTTTGTTATCTTTCATGTGGATTACTATTGGTAGTGTCTTGAGCGTTGATACTAATGAAATGGACGATAAAAATTTGTTTAAGAACAATGATCAATATCCTCAATAATCACGCCAAAATTATATATACTCTCGATTTTGTCAAAAACCGAGGTAAGATGTTTTTGCCCCTCGATTTCATTAGAGAACCGAGGTGAATAAGCTTTTTTTAACATTACATTGTTTACACATAATATTAAGATACATTATTACATCAAATGCAATTTTATCATAGTAGTTGTTATTCTTGGAGAACAAAAAATCTTTTAAAGTTATATGAATTGCATGCATCCAACTTCTAAGTTATCTATTGCAACTATGAATTATTTGTTCCAATCATTGAGAATTTTTTTTTCTGCACTTGTAATCCATCTTGGAGAACTTTTCCTAACTTCTTTAAGTTCCAAGATTTCATTATCTTGAGCAAATGTTTTCATGGAAAATGATTTCACAAAAAAGATATATAGTGGTGGATATAGTTAACTTATTGCAGATTGATGTCTTGTCAATATTTTGAACATTGTTTTTTTATGAATGTAGGGTACAGATTTGTTGTTGTGGCTGTGTAACAAAACCCCTCGGTGTTTTAAAAAAACCGAGGGAAAAGTATTTTTCTTTTTTCAATACAAAAAGGTAAAATAAGGTAACCACTCGGTTTTAGTAAAAAACCGATGTAATAGGGTTCAAGCAAAAAAATGGTGAATGATAAAAAAAAAGTAACATGTCATGTTTTCTTTTTAATTTTTTATCAGTCACCATTTTTTGTATGCAATTTACATCATTTTTAGGGATAAATTTCTCAATATTGTCAACCAGGAAAAGCATTGTTGTTTTCTTTTATTGACAATATTGAAAGATTGTTCCTAAAATACTACAACATCAACATCATTATGTGAGATAGATTGCAATTTCTCAATATTAAGATTTTTTTCTTGCAATCCATCCTAAAAGAATGATACATATGATTATGGGGCGGCTATAATATAAGTTAGGATTAGAGTAAAATTTGTTTGATAGTGCTTTTATAATAATAATCGATTATATTGTCCGTCATCTATTAAGGAAATCGAAGGGATATATCATTTAGTTTAAACTTATAAAGAAATAAAAACATAAACTACAATAGATGAGATTCGAAGCGTGTTCTGAATTATTTTTCCCCTTGGTTATTTTAAAACTCAAGGGAATGTGTTGTTTTTATTTTCCGAAAAATTATAAAATATGGTGCACGATGGTATTTTAACTTGTTAGGTTAAATAGTTTATTCATCCCAGTCTCACATCGAGTAGTAGGAAGAAAATAGAATTGGATTAATAATATAAATAGAGATAATTAGTTTGAATTTTCTACGCAACAACAAAATGTAGTCATTTTGGTTGTATTGAGAATTTGGGTAGTTGTGTGCATAGAGAGGGTTATATATTTTTCCAGTCAAAATTATTTTGTTGAGAGAGTTTTTCTATTTTTCCATTCAAAGATAATTTGTTGAAAGCACTTGCAATTTTTTTGTCCAAAAATTGCAGTTGATAGAGGATTTGCAATTTTCTCCTTAAAAATTGCAGTTTGGAGGATTTGCAATTTTCTCTTTAAAAATTGCAATTATATAAGAATTTTTAATTTTGTCATTGTAAAATTAGAAGCTGAATTATAATTTTTGAGTTTTATTTTTGAATTTTTTTGCTATTTTTCTTCTTTTATGGGTATGCTTCTGCGAAGGTAGAAGTTTATTTTTTGTTATTTTCCCAGCAAAAATTACATACCTTGTCAAAGGAGTGTCAGTAGTAACTCCCTTGAAAATATCTTCAATGACATTCCGAATAGGATATTCTTTGGCCGTCTTCCTTTCCCTTGGAAGATCTTGATGATCTACATGAATTTCCTTAGTCAGATCTTGAATTTTTCATTTCAAACTTGATCTTGACTTTCTTCTAATTCTTGATCCTTTTCTATGTTTCTCTTTTTCCAAAATATCTTCATAAATTACTAACCTCTACTTTTATAGGTTTTGAGTTAGTCCCATGAAAAATAATGTGAACAAGTTCTTCTATAGTCAGGGTTCTTTTGTTAAAGACTCTAAACTTTTTGCTTGAAATGGAATATTTTATAAATATACTTTCATTAACTTTTGCGTCAAATTTTCTCAAGTTATCTTTCATGTTATTAAAGATAAAACATTTGCACCAAAAACATGTAAATGATAAATATTTGATTTTCTTTCTTTATATAACTGATTATGCGTTCGTTTAGAATCGGTATTATAAAGACTTGATTCATAGCATTACAACATCGGCTAAAAAGTATTTTTGAAAATGCAGAAGTTTAAAAAGGGTTGAATAAACATCCTTAAAAAATATTGATTAAAAAACTGTTTATTTTTAAAATAGTTAGAATTCAAGAAAGGTTTTGTTTGTGGAAGTTGAGTGCATATAAAATATATATACTTATGGTTGATATATATATATATATATATATATATATATATATATATATATATATATATATATATATATATATATATATATATATATATATATATATATTAATATTTAATTCGGTATAAAAAAATGGATCAAGGAAATAACCAAAATAATTAATAGATATATTGAATTATAAATTTTTACAGGAGAAACAAAAACACTTTAAACTGGCTTGATAATGATTTAGATGACAAAATTCAAAATCATTATACACCATGGAACACCATGATTTGTTTCCATTTTCATTGTTTAATGACAATTTTATTTTTTCCTTCTTCAAATTTTGTAGTTCAAATTTTGATTGATATTTCCTGCATATTAGTTTCTCTTTTATCATATCTTAATTTGAAATATTTATATCTTATAAATTCGATCACATGGATTCTAAATATAATGCTATAAATTAATTTAAAAACTAAATAAATTATAAATTTGTTATATCAATGTAGGTTTTTCATATATTCTCACTCAACTAATAATTGTTTTGTATTAAAATATTTTATCAAAAACAAGAAAATTTGATTATATAATTTAATTCTTATCATTAAAAATAAATTAGACATTGAAAACAAACCAAATTGAAAAAAGAAAAAAATTGTTTAAATTTTTTTCTTAAATTATTCCACATTCTAATTTAATATCCAATTATGATATAAAGAGAAAAAGTTCTTGAGTGCATTGGATTTTATTCAATTACGTATATATTATAATTATTTAAATAATAAATAAAATAACTAATAAAATTAAATATGTATGTGTATTAGATGTGAATGTTTGGATTTTGAGAGCACGTTCCTCTTAAAATTTTAGTTTTAAATTCTGTTAGGTGCAAATTATATTACTTATAAATAAATTAATAATTTTAAATAATATAAATATTGAACAAATGTTTTTATAATTTTAATTAAATTACATATTTTAATTATATATTTTATTTTATTTTAATAATTTACAATTTTTTACTATTTAATCAGTTTTTTTTAAATAATTATTACATTTATTAAAAAACTATAAATATATGATTAATATTTATTTAAAAAACTGAAAATATATGATTATGTTTTTTTTTAATTAAGATGGTTGTTATTGATTTGAACATTTTTTTAATAGGCTGTTGATTTGAACATTGATCGGAGATGATAGAGCGGTCATGCATCGGTTGCAACTTATGATGGTTGAAAGAACTTCACCCATCATAAAAATTATTTTCAAAATAAATCAAAGGTGTAATATTGTGTGATATAACAATTATGTAAGTATGTAGAGTATATAGATAGTTTCCATAATTTATGAGCTGTCAAAATTGAATTTGTTGCTCGGTGATGAGAATACATTTGTTGTTAGAAGTTGAGAAAATGAGGGGTTGGAAGAGATTAGAGTATTTAAAAGTTGAAGTAGGATGATAAAATTGGAGTAGAAATAGTTGAAATGAATTAAACTAAAATTGCTGTTGGAATGTTTAAAAGAATTGGAGTTGAAAAGTTGGCTTTGTAGAAATTTTGAGTTGCATAGTGTGATCAATGGTTGTTGTGGTTATAGACACGTTTTAATATGAAATGTCTGTGATAAGTGTATGAATTCAACAAACGTAAAAACATGTAGTATTATTAGTTGAAGCTTAAAAAATCTCATAAACATGAGAATGCCAAAGCAAGCATGAGAGTGCAAAAGCTTTGGTCGGCAGAATTTCAAATACCCTTTGCTGTTGGGTCCGGTGACTTGTCGGTAGACATGCAGGGAGCAGGGTTGCGTACGTGCCTTTGTGTAGCATGGCCATGTTGCCATCTGTTGAAATTACAAGATAGCTAGATAGGTCTATTTAAAATATTGTCAAAATTTTATTAACATTAGACTTTTTAGATCATGTTTAAGGGAGTCATGTTACCAGTTTTTTAATTTGACCATATAAATGACACGCTAAAAGCACACGAGAGTTTAACCGTGGTTTCTGATATTAGAGAACCATCTACTAAATTATTTAGGAATTTTTTCTTAATGTATCTATTATTTAAATAAAAATAACTAAACTTCATTATTAAAACACAATTATTTTATGTGTTTTTCAACACTTAACCTCGTACACTAAAATAAATAATAGATTTTATGATAAAGTTTTTTCATCTGCCAATACCGGCGTCATGAAAATCAACCCAAGACTACTTCTAAGCTTACCCTTATGAGGCCTCACTTAGAAGAGATAAAGAAAATTGATAGACGATGGATCCTGAAGCTATTGCTGAAGGTCAGAAGGAAAATATGACGTGACTCCATTTGTGCCAATAAAGGGACTCCTTATTCAAGGTCCTGTCATCGTTAGTTTTCTTGCAGTTAAACAAACAAACCAAAATCGCATCATGCCGTCAACACCAAGCTGGTTCAGATGCATCAAACCTTGTAGGAAATAAACCGAATCTAAAACCTGCGTAAAACGAGCAGAGAAATAACTCCCAGTTAAGAGAATTCCAAAATTCACTAACAGTTCAGAAAATCAGAACTGACTAACCTCAACTGAATCAACCCACCATTGGATCCATAACTGAAACTCCTTCAAATGCCCCGATCCCTTCCATTTGTAACATAAATATAGTATCAGAAAAAACCAAAGCTATTCTAAGAGGAGTCACAATAAGGCATTGTTTGCGAGTTTAGAGGTGAAGGGAGGAGAGGGCTTTGGAAAATAGAAAGGATTTGATGAAAATAATAGAAAGATTTTGGATAGGAGAATTTTGGAGGGTTTGATTTTATTTATAACACCAAAAACCCCAGCAAGCAAATTGACTCTTTCGAGTCCAACAATCCAACTTCAAATTGAATGATACGTGTAGTTTCTCTAAGATTGGCATGCATTTTGGTAAAACCAACCTAGCTGAAACATGTTGAATAAAAAGTCATATTATTCAGTTTTCAACATGTTGAACAAGATGTCATAACATTACAGGTATGACATCGTGTTTACTGGGGCGTGCTTGCTGGAGCTGTTCTGCAATATATATCAGTTATTTTGTTAGCTACAGAATATTGTGGAATACTCGGTTAGCTTATGTGTATCCAAGATCGAATCAATTAGAGATATTTGTTGGTTTTTACAATCTTTATAATTGGAAACAATTTAGGAAAGATTGGATTAAAATTTATTTTTTCTTGGAGATCAAGCAACAGACTTTGTGCAGCCTCCTTACTGTGGTTTTAGGCCCAATTCACTCAATAATAATTCTATAAATAGATTGGCCTAAACCTAGTTTTAAGTGGAACTGATATTTGTATTTTTAGGGTTCTAGGAATCCTTATTTTGGTTGTGCTGTAAGTTGCATGTTTTGTTCATTCACAAACCTGTAGGTGTTAAATGTTTTAATCTCCGAAGCTGTTAAGCAAGGAGAGTAATGTCAGTTCTCATAAGCTTTTAAGCATTGAGAATTGTGTGTCGTGGAAGAGTGTATTCTACTGTTAATTGTTTGTGACTGTGGGGATTTGAGGAGGGTCTCATACCTAGGTGAGTCTTAGGTAGAAGTCATAGGAAGGGTAGTGATTAAGTGAGAAGTTGTAAACGTGAGAGTTTAACTTTATATTGATACTATCGCATATTGATTTCATCCTAGGATTGGTAGCCCCCAGAGTAGGAAGGTTGTTCCTAATTGGGTAAACAATTCCTTGTGTCTTTTACCTTTCTACAATGTTTATCGTTACTACTGTCATCTTTTTCCATAAAATCTATCAATAAATATTTGTGTCGTGACATATCATTCGACATCACATATCATATACCAGAATTTCAATTGGTATCAAAGCAGGCATCCTGCTCTGCATCTGGGTGAGACCTAGGGAGGTTACTTTCTGGTACGATGGACAAGGAAGGAGGATTTTTGAACCGACCACCTGTTCTAGATAGAAGAAATTATGACTTCTAGAAACCTTGTATGATGTCTTTCTTGAAATCCATAGACAGCAGGGCTTGGAAGGCAGTTTTGAAAGGATGGAAGCATCCTGTTGTTATGGGAGCAGACAAACAACCCACTCCTGAGCTAAAGCCTGGAGAAGACTAGGACAAAGAAGAGGATGAACTAGCTCTTGGAAATTCTAAAACCATGAATGCCATCTTCAATGGAATTGACAAGAACATCTTCAGGTTGGTGAACACATGTGAAGTAGCCAAGGATGCTTGGGAAATTCTTAAAACTGCTCATGAAAGCACATCCAAAGTGAAGATGTCAAGATTTCAACTGCTAATCACTCAATTTGAGAATCTTAGAATGAAGGATGATGAAAGTATTCACGACTTTCATATGAATGTTCTTGAGATAGATAATGCGTCCAGTGCATTAGGAGAAAAGATACCAAAAGAAAAACTTGTAAGAAAGATGCTCAAGTCTCTTCCCAAGAGATTTAACATGAAGGTGACTGCCATCGAAGAAGCTCAAGACATTAATCGGATGAGATTGGATGATCTAGTAGGATCTCTTCAGATGTTTGAGTTAAGCATCAATGATAGAGTTGAAAAGAAGAACAAAAGCGTAGCTTTTGTAGCCAACTTTGAAGATGGCAATGAGGAATGTGATCTAGGGTTAGATGAAGGAATATCCAATACCATAGTATTTCTTGGGAAAGAAATCCAAGATCAAATGTCCAGAACATCTCATTTGACATTCACAATTTAAATGATACTGGAAGAAGGAAAGCTGAAGAAAAATCCTTGCAAGAAAAGGGTATGCAGTTCTATGAATGTGAAGGTTTTGGACACATTAAACCTGAATGTCCTACATATCTTAAGAGACGGAAGAAGGGCCTATTTGTAACTTGGTTTGACGAAGACTCTGATAGTGACCTTGAACAGGAATATGCCAAACATGTAAACACTTTAACAAGCATATGGACATCAGATGATGGTGATTCAGCATATGATGATCTAGCTTCTTCATACAGAGAATTATGTCTCATAAGTTCCGAATTGTATCATAAGGACTATCTCTGGACTAGAAGAATAGGTGAGTTCTCTAAGGTTTGAACTGTACAAAGTTCAAAAGTCTGTTAGAATGATTATATATGGGTCTGACTCGCGTGATGAAATTCTTCAAGGGGGAAGAATGACAGGGGGCATGAGTGACCTAGGGCTAAATGAGAAAAAAAAACGTCAGCTCTAGATTCTAATCATCCCAAGAGTGGATCAACAATGTTAAATCAAATGTCTCGACATCTTGACAACAAGAGTATGGCCTTTGCCTCGACCTTAAGAACCAAAGAAGAGATGACTCTTGAAAGCTCATCCGACGACCAGACTCTGTTGAGAAAGCAGTTCAACAACATATCAAGGAAGTCCAAGTTGAATCATGACGGGTATGAACAAGGAAACCAATTCATATACCTCAAGAAACATGAGAGGCTCAGTTGTATCATGGTCAAGGGAAAGATTCAAAAGAGAAAACAAAAAGAAAACAGTCAAGCAATAAGATATCATGACTGAAGCATGTGAATCCGATAAAGAGTCTGATACTGAGTTATATGTTGGAGATTTTACTGTATATGAACTTGCAGTAGGATTCTCAGAGACATGTTAGGAAAATGAAAAACTTCGTAAGAGAGTAATAGAGCACAAAAATGTTGCTACTCTACTCCACGATGAGAAAAAGAAGCTCTTGACAATTATTGAGGACCTTAAAGGAGATGGTGTATTGTTAAACACAAACCAACACAACATGACTCAAGTGACAAGAAGGTCAAGAACTGGTACAGGTATGAAAGATGAGAATCTACTAAGTGAAAAAGTCACTGAGAAAACAAGAAACCTTGACTCTAAAAGCCAAGTTGTGATGAAAATTAAGGAGGACCCTCAAAGACAGTAGCAAAAGATGTCGAAATCTATGTCACAACATCTGAAGATAGCACAGAAAAGGTTCGATAGCCCTCAGCATAAAAAACCTTAAATGCGATCATTGTGACAAGTTTAGTCATTTAAAGGCTACATGCTACAATTTGATTGGATATCCCAAACGAATGCTGTGTCATGAAAGGAAACATACTAATATGAATCCAAAGGCAAAGAAAGTTTCCATCCATAGGACATGTGTTAAAACTGTGCCTTGAGACATGAGCCATGCTATGTATGGTGTAACACCCTCTTTTAATTATTTTATTATTTATAGAGTCTAATTAATTAATTTGACTAATTGCGGTGGTGATTTATGAATTATTGTGTTTTGTGATGAATTGCGTGATGTTGATGATATTTGAGTTGTTGTGATAGTTGATGTTGATGATGATATATAATAATATAATTAGTTAATTATTATTATTATTATTGAGTAATTGATACTTAAAATATAATATTAGTAATATTGGGAATAATAATAATTATTATATGGTTATTATTATTGTTATTAGAAATTATAATAAAAGGGGAATAGTGGTATATTGTTATAAAAATTAAATATAAGTTGAGAAGGGTAGAATTAGAATAATTTGGGATATTAGGGGTCCTAAGGTTTTTATTGGAATATGAGAAATATAATATAGGGATAATAGAGTTAGATCGTAACATTGGTACGATCATTTGGGAAAAGGCTGGCTGGGAAGTGTGAAGAACGGAACATAGAGAGAATAGAAAGAAAGGAACATAACATTCTGCAAACCCTTTAAGTTAGAGCCTCCAGTTACAAGGTAAGGGGGGACTAACATTTTATAATGGGATTGATAATGTATGTTTGGGGTTAGGGCTGATTTGTAACCTAATGTTATTCAAATTGACATGTTTAATCTAGAACACCATTCACGGATGTCTTATATCAATATATCCTCCATACAATCTCCAGTAAAAATCCAGAATTTGATTTCACTTTGTTGCACTTTTCACTTCATTTCACTTGGAATGTTTCTTATAAAAATTATTCTACCATTCTATAGTTTGCTCTGGTAATTTCAGTTGATTTATAAGTTTAACTCATACATATCAATTATATGCTCTGGAATGTCTCACATTTTATATGATCCATTGGTCTGAAATCTACCCTATAATTTCAGCTTATTACTAAGTTTCATCCAAGTATGGCTCTTAATATGTTTTTTGTTGTGCAACATTTCAGTTAGCATAATATTTAACATGAGAAATTTAGGAAGTGTAGTTAAATGATAAATTACTCATCTTGCATAAAATAATTCATGAAAGAAACCACGAGTAGAATAGTTCAAATATTGCATTGTATTGCAATGGTTGCAGTGTTATTTGTGTAGCAGTCTACTTTCACTGTGCTTCCAAAGTCACTTAAACAAAACATAGCTAAACTGTTGCAGAAGACAAATGGATTGTTGATTTGGGAGCACTAAAAATCAAACTGCGGCATACCAGCATTTAAATCTTGGATAAAAGATTCAATTTTAATTATTATTAGGAGCCAGTGTATCAAATATAGAGTTTGGTGTTAGGTGAAGAAACTGAGAGTATCTACCTCTGTCATTGGTTCGTCTTGGTTCTGATTTAGGAGCATGGGTTCAAATTAGTTTATGTTGCCCATGCATTGTGTTATGGGTAGTTAAGTTGGATCATATTGTATTATTTTGTCAGATTTATCTATGCACAACTTGTGCCAAAGTAGATCTAATTTAATATTTTGTTTCAAAAAAAATCTGTTGCAGATTCTAAAGGTCCTATTAACAATTTTGGATAAGCAGTTTTTTTATTCATTTCCTTTCTATTTTATTTAAATCTGGTTGGTTGTGGTGTTGTTTTGAGAGGTGATTTGTTACATATATATTTTTAAATATTTTTATTAATTAGTGATTTTATAATAACAATTATGTATAAACAACAATCAAACTTTAACGAATGATTTAAGATAGGAATGAATTTACCCGTGCGGATGCTCGAGTCACTACCACCATAATACCTTTCTTCGAACATTAATTCATGTTTATTCAGACACTCACTATTTTTACGGGACACTACCACCATAATATCTTTCTTATGTGAATTTTATCACTGAAACTCACTACTTTTACGGGTCACTGTCACCATAATACTTTTATTTTTATATTAAGCAATAACACTTCTAAGTATTAACCATGAATTCATAATGGTATATTTTCTCATTCACACTATATTCATATTTGTTTATCCCAATAAATATACATTGTTGTCTACATTCTTAACCCTTTGAATAATCCAAATATTATTTTTGCTTTGGACTATTTCAGTCATCTATTACTCCATGTTTAATTTCTCAATAATACTTTCATTCAATATTAATTTTTCTAATTCTTTATTTTCTACTCTTTTTAGATTTCTTTGGTGCACTTCATTCTAAAATGTCATATACAATCGAATAGAGGTGTCCGAGGTGCGGTTTGAGCGGTTTTGACGTAAAAAATCATCTGAACCGCAAGAGAAAAAAGTGAGCGGTTCGGTTGGCTTTTAGAAACAAAACCGAACCAAACCAATGCGGTTTGGATTGGTTCGGTTGGTTCAGTTTTTTTACAAAATTTTATTGAGCCATACATACACATATTGATGCTAACATAATTTTCCATTTAGTCATTTATGCGTTATCAAATAACAAGATAGTTATCATATTTGGATAACAACTTTTCATTTAATATACAAAAATAATATTAGATAAAAGTGGATTAAAAAACATAAAATAGTAGCATAAAATAATATCAAAAAGATTATAACGAAATAAATTAAAAAAAGGAGATGAAATATTAGAGAAGATGAAAAAGAAAGAGCAGAAGAGATGCGATTAGATAAGAAGAAGAATATTAAAAACGTAATTGGAAGAGAGAATAGTATAATAAAAATAATAAGATGAAAAAGAAAGAACTTAAGAGATGAAAGACTAGAAAAGAATATGTGATATGTATTTGGAAAAGAAGATGAGAAGAAGGTGCAATACCGCTAGGAGAGATTTCATAAGACTTAAACTGAAACCTTAAGTGTGAGGAAGGGAAAATCATTTGTAATCGTAAGGCTAAGGCATAATAGGTCTGAGTTTGGGTTGGATATAAGTTAATTGAAGTTTAGGGGGGTGTAACATAATGCGGTTTGGTTCAGTTTGTAAAATACAAACCGCAAACCAAACCGAATCACGCAGTTTGTTAAAAAATGGCCCAAACACATCCTAACCAAATGCGGTTTTTTGCAGTTTCGGTTTGGTTTGGTTCAATTTTATGGTCTTCTATTGGGCCGGTTTGGTTTTGAACACCCATACAATCGAAGTTCTTTTGAAGACACTTTTTGCCTAATGCATTTCCAACTTCTTTTTTTTTTAAAAATAGCTACTATATATAGCTTCATTACATCTATATTATGTTTTAAGAATCTTAATTTAACATTTTTCATTCGAGTTTTTAAACTTCTTTTTATGCGTTTGTAATACATTATTCATCTTAAGATTTGAATTACCCGTGCGGACGCACGGGTCTTCTACTAACTAGTTAATTATTATTATTATTGAGTAATTAATACTTAAAATATAATATTAGTAATATTGGGAATAATAAAAATTATTATATGGTTATTATTATTATTATTGTTATTAGAAATTATAATAAAAGGGGATTAGTGGTATATTGTTATAAAAATAAAATATAAGTTGAGAAGGGTAGAATTAGAATAACTTGGGATATTAGGGGTCCTAAGGTTATTATTGGAATATGGGAAATATAATATAGGGAGAATAGAGTTAGATCGTAACATTGGTATGATCATTTGGGAAAAGGCTGGCTGAGAAGTGTGAAGAACGGAACGTAGAGAGAATAGAAAGAAAGGAACATAACATTCTGCAAATCCTTTGAGTTAGAGCCTCCAGTTACAAGGTAAGGGGGGACTAACATTTTATAATGGGATTGATAATGTATGTTTGGGGTTAGGGTTAATTAGAGATGTTTTTGAGTTGATTATGAATTGATGTAATAGGGTTGTATATGTTTGTTGATAATGGTGTTAAATGTTGATTGGTGTTGAATTGATGAATGGGGATGAATTTTGATGGCATAATGTTGTTAGAAATGATGTTGGGTGATAGGTTTAGAGTGAAATAACAAAAAGTAATTGACCAATAATACGTGATTTTCAAAATAAGCTATTTGAACATGTTGGGGAATATTTGATATAGTTTTAAGTTGAAAAAAATGAGTTTAAGAGTGAAATTTCCGTAATGGGATCGCACGAGACTGTAGAAGTGTTTTTACCGACTTGTTTTGTGCATATCTTGAGTTCTGTAAGTCCGTTTGAGGTCCCGTTCAAAGCGTAAGAAAGCTAACGCGATAATATTTATGTTTATATGGAGAAATTAAGTCCAGGAGTTCTTCATTAGTAGTTGTTACCTTGTTTTTTATACCATAAATGTTGGGGAGTTCGGTCATGCATTGGTCATTTTGTTTCGAGTGTAACTGGAGCGTCGTAAGTCTGTTTGGGGGTGGCGTTAGTTGCGTTGGAAAGAGGACTTAATGATCTTTCCAACTGGAAGGTTTCGGAATTTTATCATAAGTATATAAGGTTTGGCATCATTTTGAAGTTAGACAAAATATTCTGCCAGGTGTGAGTGTGTTTTCTTATGGTTTGATTAAACTGAACTGATTGGTGTATTAGGTCTTTAAATAAAATTCACATCCTTGAAATAGAATCTCTATGCTTTTCGGGACATATTCATTTGCGTGATTCCGACTTTGCTTTATATTTTAAATAATTATTTGAATATGAATGTGTCAATCGTTGGTAGTTGTGTTACGCATTTGGGAGATCAAATGATGTATAAAATGATGTTGGGAGTAATTATTTACTTGATGAAATAAATTATGTTATTGTTGATGTTTGTTGTTGAAGGCTTATGCCTTGGGTCTTTGTACCAATGTTGATGTTGTTGTTGATGACGTTGTTGAAGGCTTATGCCTTGGGCCATTGTGCCAAATGTTGATTGTTGATGTTTTTGAGCTGATTTCATTTGACATGATTACATATGCATTGTTGAGGGCTTATGCCCTGTTGTTGGCCTGGATTGGCACTGTTGAAGGCTTATGCCTTGGATCCTTATTTAAGGAAAAATGTTGAGGGCTTATGCCCTGGGTACCACATGCATGATTGCACTTGCATTTCATATGATGTTGATGTTAATTGTTGATGCTGCTAAATGTTATAAATTGTTGATGCTGCTAATTGTTGATGATGTTGTAAACTGTTGATAAATATGAATAATACTGTGTAGTTGATGTTTTATGGTTGCTGTTATATATGGTGTTAATTTTGATGTCAGTTGTTAACTACACATACGTGATAAATTGCTATTGTTGCTATAATATGATAATATATTATTGTTGTTGATAACATGCATTATGTGTTGTTATTGGTGAAGGATTGTAAGTTGCTGAACATGATAATTCTTTACTATGTTATCATTGTATTATGAATTGTGAAATCTCACCTTTTCTGCTTGAATGTTACCTCATACGTGGGTAACTTACAGATTCATTGGAGTAGTTGCTGCTTGGGTTCGGAGTCTCTTGTATCTTTGTGTAGGAGTCTGCTCTGATACGTAACGGGATGGGTCTTGTTTAGTTGTTTTTATTCCTATTTTGTTACGTATTAGATTTTGAAACATATTATGAAGAAGTAGTTTATTTGTTGTAATGAAGGCCTTAGTGCCATTTGAGTTGAAGATGGTGATGTTATAAAAATATTTTCTGCTGCAGTTTGTATAAACCTTTATAACGGAATTTTTATGGAATTAATAAAGTATTATTTTTATAGTTACTATTATTATAAAGTTGAAAGGAATGTAATATCCCGTATTTTATGAAAACTCTGAGAAGTGCTATTATAATTATTATTATATTATGTTTTTGGGATACGGGTGTTACAATTGGTATCAGAGCAGGTCGGTCCGTCTGGCCAGGTTGTTGAGTCTGTAGAGTCGTGTTGTGTGTATGCGATATCTGTGTGAAAACACTATCGATAATTATTTTGTCTTACTTCTAACTTTGCAGGAGGATGAGTCCTAAATAAGTGGGGGAGAAGCTTTTGCTTCTCCGAGATGTTGGGTGTGAAATTGCCGTTGGTGCACAGTTGAACTATATTGTAGTTGGTAAAGACGGTTTGTACCCCATCATCGTTTTCAGATGTCTATTAACAAATTGAGGAACTAATCACCCTCAATCTCTTGTTGATAGCATACGGGATTATGTTAGATGGGATAGACATGTCTTTCGGCGCAAATTGTGGGATCGGAGGATGGTTGTAGTTGAGCCAAGTGCTTACGGATTGTTCTGATGAATAGATGCAGATTCTTGTCTAGAAGGAATAGTCGCTAAACGGTTGGGATGATTCTGAGAAGATGAAGCTCAAATAGTTGCGATGTTCTCAGGACTGCGTATTATTCCTAGAATTAGTCATATGGAATTATTATGAAGCGTGATGTTATCATTTGAGAATGGTGGAGTGTTGTATAGTTTTGTCGTTGGAATTTTATATATGATTGTTGAAGGTTGCAGGTGTGTTGAACAGGTCAAGTCGAGACTCGAGGATATAAAGAAGATTATGAAAAGGATTGTAATCTTGGCATCATGAAGGATGAAGATGTTGATGAGTAACGGGTGATTCCATTTATAAGGAAGTTGTGGAAGGGAGCATTGAGTTGTGAAGTGTGGGAAACAACGATGTTGATGAAGGAGATATTGATCGATTCATAAATAGTCGTTTAGATACTAACGTTGGAGATGAGAAGTGAGTTTTTGGGAATTTGGGGAAGAATTGATCGGAATAAAACTGTGTTCTTATGTTCCTAATAGTTCCTAATATGTATAACTAAGTTAAAATAAGAGTTTGGGGAATCAAAGATGAGTTTTGTTTGGGTTTTGAGTCAACTAGATGTCAAACCCGTAACTATATTATGGATGATTTTTGAAAACTTCGAAAATTCATAACTTGAGTTTCGAGTATCCGTTTTGGGTGTCGTTCGAGGCTTTGGAAAGTTAGCGCAGCGAACTTTTTGATAAAAATATGTTCCATGGAAGGAAATGATTATTTTCTATTTAAATGGATTGGATGTTTTTGAAGGTTTATACGGTGTTTTGGTATGATTGAAAATGCGGATGCCATTGTCGTTGCGTTGTGGGTGCAGTGGTGTGATGTTTTGACTTCATGAGATTTCATGTATGTTATTGTTGAGATTTGAGGAGTGAATTAAGTAGCGATGTTTGGTAGAGTTGCGTCTGTGCACATCAAGGATAATGCGATAGACGTTATGATATTGGTCGCATGTGTTGATTCAGGTGATTGCTGGGAGTTAAGTTCATGATTGTAAAGGAAATAAAGATTTTGTGAAAGGATGTGAGAAAATGTTTTTAATGTTTGTTTCCTTGAGTAAAGAAATGATGTGATGAGAGTCATTGTGATAGACATGTTGTTTATTTCATGTACAGAGACATGCATTTGGAGGATTTCGAATTATGAGATCAGATAGGTATGTTGGTATAAGAATTGTATGTGTGAAGTTGTGAATTTGAATTGTTTTGGATAAGACCAAAGGATTTGAGACCGGGTTAATGAATCATTTACTTGGTATGTTGTTTAGTGAGAAAAAATTGAGGTTGGATATCGTCGGATTTTGAGTTAACTAGAATAACATTCTGAAGGTTGAAACTGCTAGGGTATAGGTGTATACGGCTAGGTGCTAAGATATCTAGAAGTGTAAGTTGGATTATCTAAAATGGAATGTTTGAACCGAAGAAGTGTTAGCGGTTGTTTCGATGTTGATTTTGAAGAATTGGGCAGAATTCTTTTAGTGGTTCAGTGTGATGTTTCTAAAAGAGAGTTTGTGTTATAAGTGGGTAATGTAACCTTTGAAGACCAAGATGGAGGTATTCAGTAATCTCAGAAATTAAAGTGTTTAGTCGACTCGAGAGAGTTTATTATGTGACAGACAAGATGGTTAGGATTGTTGAAGAACTATGTTTTATGTGAGCGATTATTTTGGAAATATTTATGTAGTGACTAATGTTTAAATCATATGATATTGCTTACGGCGACAATTATGAATTGTGAGATGGAGTTGATAGAGAAACTCGCAGAATTAAATTTAATTGGTGGTGCAATTTAAGATATTACCAAGAAGGAAATACCGAAGTGGGTTGATGGATCTATTGAGGAAAAATTAAAAGAATAATGTTTGAGAAAGGACGCCGAAAGAAGATAAATATTTTGCCAGAGGTGATGAAGATGTATTATAATTTGATGAACTATTGTTTCAACGGTTTAATGTGATGGAGAAAGTTAATGGGTAGTATATCAGCAAGGTTATGAAAGTTGTGATATTTTGTAGAGTATTGTGTTCGATTGAAATACAGGATTTATAATTGAGGTTTTGGTAAGGAGCACAGTTTGTATTAGTACTAAGTCGGATGGAATTCTTCTTATGAACCGTAGACATATGATCTGAAGAAGAGAGTTATTTAATCCCTGGAGGGATTATGGAAAGTTTGGGTGCATACACGAAGGAGTGCTTGAGATAGCCATTAGTAATTGATTGAAATAAGTGAGAGATTTTCCCATTCGATGTGTTGGAATGGTCGTTTATGATACTTTGTATATTAAGAAGTGTAGAAACCACGATGTGGTTTGACTCTGATGAGAGCGTTGTATTCAAACTTGGGAATTTCGGTAGATGGCTAAAACAAGGAAGTTACCTTAGTAAGGGTAGTGTATGTTTGGCCTTTTGGCAAGAGTTGGATTTGAAGGCGTGAGGAGTGGATGAGAGAGTTGTATCTAGACTCGTTTCTGTTGGGGCATTTTCGAGGATGAAAACATTCTAAGTCGGAGAGAGTTGTAACACCCTCTTTTATTTATTTTATTATTTATAGAGTCTAATTAATTAATTTGACTAATTGCGGTGGTGATTTATGAATTATTATGTTTTGTGATGAATTGTGTGATGTTGATGATATTCGAGTTGTTGTGATAGTTGATGTTGATGATGATATATAATAATATAATTAGTTAATTATTATTATTGAGTAATTAATACTTAAAATATAATATTAGTAATATTGGGAATAATAATTATTATAATATGGTTATTATTATTATTGTTATTAGAAATTATAATAAAAGGGGATTAGTGGTATATTGTTATAAAAATAAAATATAAGTTGAGAAGGGTAGAATTGGAATAACTTGGGATATTAGGGGTCCTAAGGTTATTATTGGAATATGGGAAATATAATATAGGGAGAATAGAGTTAGATGATAACATTGGTACGATCATTTGGGAAAAGGCTAGCTGAGAAGTGTGAAGAATGGAACGTAGAGAGAATAGAAAGAAAGGAACATAACATTCTGCAAACCCTTTGAGTTAGAGCCTCCAGTTACAAGGTA
Source organism: Vicia villosa (assembly GCF_029867415.1). Classification (NCBI taxonomy): domain Eukaryota; kingdom Viridiplantae; phylum Streptophyta; class Magnoliopsida; order Fabales; family Fabaceae; genus Vicia; species Vicia villosa. The sequence continues at coordinate 366,210 of NW_026705574.1, forward strand.
AGGGGGGACTAACGTTTTATAATGGGATTGATAATGTATTTTTGGGGTTAGGGTTGTTTAAGGATATTTTTGAGTTGATTATGAATTGATGTAATAGGGTTGTATATGTCTGTTGATAATGGTATTAAATGTTGATTTGTGTTGAATTGATGAATGGGGATGGATTTTGATGGCATAATGTTGTTAGAATTGATGTTGGTTGATAGGTTTAGAGTGAAATAACAAAAAGTAATTGACCAATAATAAGTGATTTTCAAAATAAGCTATTTGAACATGTAAGGGAATGTTTGACATAGTTTTAAGTTGAAAAAAATGAGTTTAAGACTGAAACTTCCGTAATGGGATCGCATGAGACTGTAGAAGTGTATTGACCGACTTGTTTTGGGCATATCTTGAGTTCTGTAAGTTCGTTTGAGGTCTCGTTTGATGCGTAAGAAAGCTAATGCGATAATATTTATGTTTATATGGAGAAATTAAGTCCACGAGTTCTTCAATAGTAGTGGTTACCTTGTTTTTATACCATAAATGTTGGCGATTTCGGTCATGCATTGGTCATTTTGTTTTGAGTGTAACTGGAGCGTTGTAAGTCCGTTTGGGGTGGCTTCAGTTACGTTGGAAAGAGGACTTGATGATCTTTCCAACTGGAAAGTGTCGGAATTTTATCATAAGTATATAAGATTTGGCATCATTTTGAAGTTAAACAAAATATTTTGCCAGGTGTGAGTGTGTGTTCTTATGGTTTGATTAAACTAAACTGATTGGTGTATTAGGTCTTTAAATAAAGTTCATATCCTTTAAATAGACTATCTAAACTTTCCGGAACATATTCATTTGCGTGATTCCGACTTTGTTTGATATTTTAAATAATTATTTGAATATGATTGTGTCGATCGTTGGGAGTTGTGTTACGCATTTGGGCGAATCAAATGATGTATAAAATGATGTTGGGAGTAATTATTTACTTGATGAAATAAATTATGTTATTGTTGATGTTTGTTATTGAAGGCTTATGCCTTGGGTCTTTGTACCGATATTGATGATGTTGTTGTTGATGACGTTGTCGAAGGCTTATGCCTCAGGCCATTGTGCCAAATGTTGATTGTTGATGTTTTTGATACGATTTCATTTGACATGATTACATATGCATTGGTGAGGGCTTATGCCCTATTGTTGGCCTAGATTGGCACTGTTGAAGGCTTATACCTTGGATCCTTATTTAAGGAAAAATGTTGAGGGTTTATGCCCTGGGTACCACATGCATGATTGCACTTGCATTTCATATGATATTGATGTTAATTGTTGATGCTGCTAAATGTTATAAATTGTTGATACTACTAATTGTTGTCGATGTTGGAAATTGTTGATAAATATGAATAATAATGTGTGATTGATGTTGTATGGTTGCTGTTATATGTGGTGTTAATTTTGATGGCAGTTGTTAACTATACATATGTGATAAATTTCTATTGTTGCAGTAATATGATAATATATTATTATTGTTGATAACATGCATTATGTGTTGTTATTGGTGAAGGATTGTAAGTTGCTGAACATGATAATTCCTTACTATGTTATCATTTTAATATGAATTATGAAATCTCACCCTTTCTGCTTGAATGTTACCTCTTACGTGGGTAACATGCAGATTCATTGGAGTAGTGTGTGCTTGAGTTCGGAGTCTCTTGTGTCTTTGTGTAGGAGTCTGCTCTGATATGTAACGGGATGGGTCTTGTTTAGTTGTTTTTATTCCTATTTTGTTACGTATTAGATTTTGAAACATATTATGAAGAAGTTGTTTATTTGTTGTAATGAAGGTCTTAGTGCCATTTGAGGGTAAGATGGTGATGTTATAAAAATATTTTCCGCTGCAGTTTGTATAAACCTTTATAAAGGAATTTTTATGGAATTAATAAAGTATTATTTTTATAGTTACTATTATTATAAAGTTGAAAGGAATGTAATATCCCGTATTTTATGAAAATTTTGATAAGTGCTATTATAATTATTATTATATTATGTATTTGGGAAACGGGGTGTTACATATGGAAGTAGATCCAAGTCTACGAAGGCTGATGGCTCAAGAGATGCAGGTGTCATGAGTGATGACCTCTCTAAGGCCAAGATGGTGAGTTCTGACCGGAAGAAGTCTTAGGATTCCAAAGTCATATTTTGAAAGGTCCAAAAGGAAGACAACTGTGACCTGACCAGGTCCAAGGAGACAATGGACTCTACAGATATGATCATCAGTGACTCTATCGGAACAGAGAACACTTTCAAGATAACTGCAGCACCAGCTGAAGTATGTTTTGCTGAAGATGTCTCAACATCTGATACCAACATTGGATAATCTAATGCAAATGCTGAAGCTGGAGAAACTTAGATAGCTGTCATACCCCAAAATTTGCCCATCTCATTTCCCTATTCAAGCTCATACTAAAATTCAAGACATAAAGGCACACTCTCCTAAACAATGAACTCCTGAACTAGGGTTTTGCTTCCTCTGAAGAAAATCAATGAATTAAGGGCTCAAATACATCCCATATAGCTTATGATGTTCCAAACTATCTCCATGACAAAAGTCAGGCTCTAATTCAAAAGGTTGGTCACTCGATTGCTCAGAAAGTCAATAGTCGACCGATTTGACCTAAAAGTCAACTGTGGTCAAAGTACAGTCAAAACTTCTGATTTTTTGTCAACATCCTCATTTTGAATTATTATTCACCATTTGATCAAGGATTGATCATGGTTCACCAAGGAAAGATCAGAAATCAACAATTCCAAAAGTTTCTAAATTAGGGTCATAGGAGAAAGTCAACTAAACTTTGACCAGCCATAACTTCCACATGGAATATCAAAAATTTCCCATCCAAAGCTCATTTTGAAGGAAATTGAATTCTCTACAACTTTGTCTCTCACATGCCAAGTCTAAAAATGCTTCATTTGAGAGATATGACTCAAAATATTATAGGCCCTTTTGAAAATCAACCAAAAGTCATCTTTTTCAAAAGAACATACAAGGAGCATGGAAAACTATTTTTGTATGAGACCAAAAAAATTGGTTAGAGGACTCTTCAAGGTTTCTAAAAAGTCCAAGAAATTGAAAAAATGTTTAAAAATGAGGAAATGGCAAGGTGCAAAAGTTCACCTACTTTCAAGAGGTGTACAAAGAGAAATATGGTCCAAAATGATTTTTCTTCTAAATGGGCTTGATTTCTTTTGGTCCTAATATCATCTTAAGCTCATCCAAGACCATGGAATATATCTCTTACATTTTTATTATTTTTATTTATTATTTTATAGATTTGATCCATTAAAATCATAATTTAATTGAATAAAATTATAAAAATAATAGAAGATTTGATTTGGCTTTAAAGTTGATTCAATTAAATGTCAAATATACCACATAATCATTCCAAAAACGTGGCAAGAGAGATTGGAAAGAGATGATCAAAATTTGAGCCAAAATAGAAGGAATCCATGCAAATTTCAATCAAAGTTCCAATCATTGATTTAAAAGGATTCAGCTCAATTTTCTTAACCTAATTGGGTCTCATATATATATATATATATATATATATATATATATATATATATATATATATATATATATATATATATATATATATAATTCGTTCAAGGCCAAGAGGAGCAGAAAAAACCCTAGTCTCTAGCCTTGCAAGAACTTTCAAGAAACAAAAAAATTAGGGCATAAGATACATCCCTCTACAGCCAATATCAAAGGATTTGGAGACTTGTACCATGTTCCTGATACTATCAGGAGCAATTTCATTCCATATTGGAAGATCACAACGCACCAGAACGCACCCTTTGAGTTCCACTATTTGGTAAGAACTTCCATGCCTCAAAAGTCACATGTTACACGTTATGAATCATATCCAGGTCCGTATTCATGCTTTTAATGGTCCTTAGACGTGTTTACGCCATTCGTTTTTAAGTTATGATGCAGGAATGAAGATCCATCATTGTTAGGGCAAAAGACCTTCGATCTCACGTACCGGCGTTTGCAGACAGTTTCGATCGAAACAGATATCTCCATTGAATTCGTAATGGCCAAATAGAGTGATCTGGGTCGTTGTTTCTTTCGTTTTTGTGTTTTTTTGCAGGCTTTGGAATTAGCTACGAAAACGGGCTTATGAACTCGTAACAAAATCAAAGCAGAATCGTAGCTAATCTGAGCACTTGGATGGTGGAAGACGATGAACAGTACCCCGGGCCCCTTCGTAACACGCGCATGGCTTCTATTGGCCGGTCAACACTCTCCAATTTTCTCTCTCCGTCTCATTGGCTGTTCAACGCATGTTTGACTATTGGGTTTTATATTTTCTTTTCTTTTCTTTTTCTTTAATTGCACACGTTTTATTGGCAGTTGATGATGATGGCACAGTTGGTAAACATGAGTCATATATGACTTAAAGGGCGTAGGTTCGATCCCGGCGTCCCTTCATTTATTTTTAATGTATATTTGCTTATATCCACTCACAGATCCAGTGTACGCCACCTGGGAACGTCCATGATAAGCTTTCTGATCTCAACCGTCAGACCATTATGGAATCAAATCCAACGATCCAGGATGCATGTCCATGGTACACCTTCAGGAGCCATCCACATCTGATCAGAGCTGAGTTCCTTTCCTTTGTTTCTAATTGCATAATTTCTTTTTTTTTTTTATTTTATTACATAAACAATTTCCTTTATGTTCTTTTCCTTTCTTTTCATTATAATTCTTTTATTTTAATTTTTATAATAAAATTTTAATCCTTAGTATTTAATCGAAAATCCGATTTTTCTTATAATATTAAACATAATTGTTTTTTTGCTAATAATATTTTAGGGTAACAATTTAAGGTTTTGAACTAACTAAAATTATTTCATGCCTTAAATCTTGATTTCATCATGCTAATCACTGTTAGGTAGATGTCATCCATCAAATTAGTGTCTTTTCTCCTAAAACCTCATTCCCTAAAAATCAGGGTTTACCCTCGCTTCAAAACTTTTTTGTTTGCCTTGCCTTTAGTTATTAATCAATTAGGTTTGTGAATCTTTAATGCACTAACACTTCTCTTCTTCGCGCCTACTTTTCAGGGTTACTTCAAGATCTTCCGACTACGTGCCCTACCAATCAAAAGCTAAGTTTCTAATCCTTTGCTTGTTTAATAATATTGTTATTTTTGTTTTTATTTTTGCCTTCTAAAAATTAGAGTTTGCCTCACTAATTAATGAATTTGTTCTACACTCATCACTATCATTTTTCATTCAATTCTCAGATTATCAGAGTCAATCGAAGATTCGAGGAAGATCAAGGCATTCGAGAATTTTTATGCTAATTATTGTGCCCTATTATTTTTTGTCTTTTAATTCCCCCATCCCCGCAGATGTTTATTGTAATAGCGTAGGACTAGGACTTTTTCATTCTGCCTTTATTTTTCTGCTGTGGTTAGTAATTTTAGGGAGTACAAGCCTTGAACTGAATTAGATCACTAATTACAAGATAACAATATCTGAATTAAACACATGATTGTGCCACACACACCTTTAGGGTAACCCTTCTTATGCTTCCTGTTTCCTCATATTGTTGCATGGTTGCCTTATTAATTTTGTTGCCTAAAAATAGTCAAGTCCCTCGATTCCGAGGATACCTAAAGCAAATGTTGCCTTCAAAGTTATTGAAACTCCCTCGATGTTGCCTTATAAAAATGATTTGTCCCTATTGCTAAGGTATCCTCGCATGATGCCTAAGAAGATAAAATAACTATTATATCCTTCCCTTAGACTACCTTCCCTCTTTATGGCAAGGGACAGTCTTATGGAGAATGATAACTCGATGACCCTTCAAACATCCAATTGAAAGACTTCCTGCCCTCTCATGGTATGGATAGACCCTTTCGCCCGAAAGACTAAAAGAACAATTTTTCTAACTTAGGGTAGTTGCTACTAATTGCTTGCTCTAAATTCAAAAATCCTTTTTTACACCTCCTTTTCAAATCAAACTCAAAAAGACTACGCTTATTTACAAGCTAAAGTTCTTATTCAAACTTATTCAAAATCTTTTCAAACAATTTAAACAAACAAGTGAGCTAAGCAATTAAGAGCCCATGGATAACCATGGATGCAAAGGGTGCCTTAAACCTTCCCTTTGTATAACTTACCCCCCGAACTCAAAATCTTTTCAAAAGGTCTTTTTCTGTTCTTTTAGCCTTTCTTTAAATTGGATAAAGTAAAAGTCGGTGGCGACTCATGCTTAACCGCGACATTTCGATAAAAGTCAGTTCACCGTATTATAATAACTGTCATAGATCTAGTCTTCAGAATGCAAAAAGATCACCCTCAAGAATAGAGGTTCAATGTTCCTAGTCAAAGAGCTATTTCCAAATCAAGGGATGGTTCTTCAAGTCCCATATGTGGCTCAAGGTATGTGAATAAAGTAGCAACTAATGAGTTATGGGTTAATGGCATGGAAGTCGAACCAAATTAGTACAATAGGGATAAGATAGGGAACCTGGTCCCAAGAGACGATGAGATGCATGTCCTAAGTAAGCAAGACATTGCCTCCAAAATCGAAGAGAGTCTTGATTCTCGGAGTGGTTGTCCAGAGGAATATCAAAGTGAGGAGGTCTATATCAGTGATAGGTCAGTGCTTGAACCCATATTTAAACTAAGAATGTGTGTGTGACACGAACCAAGATCTGAGGGGATGGTATATGATGTTGACTGAACCCCAAATCAGTCATGAATATGAAGGGAATGAAACTGACAAAGCTCTTTGTTTCAAGGAAGAGATGTCGAATGAAATGATCCAACATCTTGTCAAACATGTATAGTTGAGGTTGACAAAGTTTCTAGGAGCACGAGCTAAAGAGATGGAAGACTTAATTCTCCTCTATCAAAGCAAGTGTGCAAAGAACATTGTTTGGGAACTCAGTTAGGAGAGTACCAGTCATGGAGGAATTTCTGTCTCTTGTCACCAGAAAGGCTCTAAAGTTGAAGAAGGAGTAAGTAGCTATCAGAATCTGCATCAAAGCATGACTAGAAGGCTCATATATTTTACTGCAACCAGATCAGATATAACTTCAAAAATTAGTGGTTGTATCAGAGGTGGAGAGGGACTCAAAATGAACCACCTCAATCAAGCCGAAGGAAGTCTGGAGTTAGCTTTAAGTACCAGCAAGGCATTATATCCCTATGATTCCGAACTTATTCTAATAAAATGTTGTGATAAAGATCAGGCTAGTAGTGTTGCTGATAGAAATAATACTTCTGGAGAAGTTAGTCTCTTTGAAAATAATGTCTCTTGGTCCAATGACAAGCATAATTGTGTCACCTTGCCTATGGATGAAACGATTGGTGCTCAACTAATGGTGTCTAAGGATAATGCTCCTCTAAATGTCATGACATTGCCATGATGTCGCTACCGCGAAAAATGGATCAGAGTCGCCACTAACATATTCATCCCATCGAGGGAAAGGAATATCAGAAAACCTAACTCAAATAAGAACAAGGTCTTTCGACCAGAGAATCTAGGCACGGGAGTCGGTTACGCAAGGGGAAGGTGCTAGCACCCTCGCGGCCATCATGCTCAATGGTATCCACCTATGTTTGTTTCTATCTAAAGGGTGTATCTATTACTAATGCAATGCATGATTAAACCTAAAGTTTTTTGATAATTATTGTGCTCGCTAGAGTTGCCTAAATGTCTACGTATCCTCTTAAGCTGGGAATGAAGCGGAAGTAACGTGCTCTTAAAAGCAAAATAAAGGTATGTCAAGCGTTTCGAGTGACTCCCTTAAGCAAGCGAGACTCGAGCGACTCTTGGTTGGTGTTTTTTAGGGTTGGGAACTTCCACTCAAGTGATTCCCTAAAGCAAGGGAGACGAGAGTTTCCATTCCCTTTTTATTATTTTCAGCCTTCATTAGGTATTTTATAGTGTTTTATTGATTTTTTGTCTTTTATGCAAAAAGGGAACCTATTCCTCTAACTATCCTAGTATTAACATACTAATGGCCCTAAGGTCAAGGATAAGGGAATCTCTACCTATGTTAACATGCATAGACTACAACCTAAGATGTTCTATGTGACTAATCTTAATGAAGATTGAAGTCACCGCCATAAGGGAACATGGTAAGCATAAAGGTAAGAGATAAGCAAAGATAAAGCAAGTGAATTCCATGATAGGTGACTTAATGAAGTCCCTAACCAAGTCTACTCCTTAGAGAGACTACACACAATGAATCCCAAAAGCATAGCTAAGCAAGAAGTGAAATGTCAACCAATACTAGCTACTTAGCTACTAATTATCATTCAAATGTACATGAATCAAGCTTATAAACCTAAACCAAAATTGAATTAAAATTGGAACTAAAAGGAGTTTTTATATGCAAGATAAACCTATTTATATCTAAGGGGGATATGCAAAATATCACGATGAAATTCTATCCCTAAGTCATTCAAATAAAAATGTTTACAAGAAGGGACTAAACAAAACCTTTATATACACATGAGAAAGAAAATTCAAGTAAAAATAGAAGAAAATGATTTAAAATTCCACTCCAGGTCTTGGTACTTTTAAACACTTCTAATGGTGTGTACAAAAAGAAACTAACGCTATTTCATAAATGCAAATCAAATTATAGGTCAAATTCACATGATTATCCACTTAGAAACACACATCAATCGGTATAGAAAACCTAATGAAAACCTAACCAAAACATGGAATTAGACTTTTATTTTTTATACACATTATGACATATGAGTCTACTGATTCCACAAAAAAAATGGCAATTAAATTCTATTTCTAAAGCATTTAACCAAATTATTTTGTAAAACATATCTGTAATACGGTGAACTGACTTTTAAAGAAATGTTGCGGATAGCAAGAGTCGCCACCGACTTTTATTTTATCCAATTGGAAAGGCTAAAAGAACAGGAAAGACCTTTGAAAGATTTTGAGTTCGGGGGTAGGTTATACAAAGGGAAGGTGTAAGGCACCCTTTGTATCCATGGTTATCCATGGGCTCTTAATTGCTTAGCTCACTTTGTTTGAATTGTTTGAAAAGATTGAGAAAAAGTTTGAATAAGAACTTTAGCTTGTAAATAAGCATAGTCTTTTTGAAAATATTCTTTAAAAAGAAGTAGGAAAAGATTTTGAATTTTGAATTCGAATAGAGCGAGCAATCAGGAGCACCTACTCTAAGTTTAAAAACGTTCTTTTAGCTTTTCAGGTGAAAGGATCTATCCATACCATAAGAGGGCAGGAAGTCTTTCAATTGGATGTTTAAGGGTCATCGATAAATCATTCTCCATAAGACTGTCCCATGCCATAAATAGGGCAGGTAGTCTAAGGGAAGGATATAATAGTCATTTATCTGTTTAGGCATCATGCGAGGATACCTTAGCAATGGGGTCAAGGCAACATCGAGGGAGTTTCAATAACTTTGAAGGCAGCATTTGCTTTAGGTATCCTCGGAATTGAGGGACTTGACTATTTTAACAACTTAAAGGCAACAGGCAACAAGGCAACAATTAATAGGCAACAGGCAACAAGAGGGATTACCCTAAAGGTGCGTGGATGCAGCAATCACGTGGTTCAATTCAAATATTTAATCTTGTATTGTTAGTGATCTAACGTTTGGTTGATGATCTTGCACTCCCTAATTTACTAACCACGTCAATTAATATTACGGAAATTAAAGGCAGAAAATAAATGTCCTACGCTATTACAATAAACACCTGCGGGGATGGGGGAAAATTAAAAGGCGGAAATAAGAGAAATCAATAATTAGTATAAGCATCCTTGAACGCCTTGATCCTCCCCGAACCCTTGATTGACTCTAATCATCTTTTGATTCGACGGCGCGCAGTCGGAGGATACGGGGTAACCCTGGAAAATTCGCACAAAGAAAAAAGAAAAAAAAACTTTTAGTGTATGAATGATCTATAAACCCCAAAAAGCTTACAAACCCTACCCCTGAACCTAACAGGTTTATCCAAGAAAACTTATTGCGACCTACAGGGTTTGTAAGGCTAAAAATGCATTAATGGATTATACCTACCTGAGGATTCTAGGGTTATAAACAAACCAAGGTTAATAAAAAATTAATTATTAATTTTAAAAGTATATACAAAACTACAATTTTTATTGTTTAAAGAAAAATAATTATTGATAAAATTTAGAAAAACGAGTTTTCGACTGAACTAAATAATTATATGAAAATTATTAAAATAAAAAAGGGTTTAAGTGAAATAAATAAAAAACTAAGAAAAAACAAAAAGAAATACTTAAAAAGGTGTATAAAATAATAAAATAAAGATAAAAAATAAAATAAATAAAAATAAGAAAACTTAGCTGGTGGGATCCAGTGTGGTATGGCTGGAAGTCTTTGAGATGCTCTCTCAATCTTGGGCGTTGGATCCAGCCTTGCTGAGCATCTAATGGTGATGACGGAGGCTATATGGTGGTTTCGCGTGAGGGCGTTTGCACAGGATCTGTGAGCGAATGATTGTTAAAATAAAATGCCAGGGGGAGGATTCGAACTCAGGTTTGTTGTGTTATGGACACAATCAGTTGCCTGCTACGCCAATTGCATTAGATGTTAGTGAATTGGTTAGCAAACAATAAATAAAAAAACAAGTAATGGAATGAATGGGATTTGAAGAAATTAAACGCGAGGGCCCCGAAACGTATGTGCAGACGAATCAAAATGCACCACAGTGCCACGCAGCTTGGTCAAACATTCCTTGATGCAGAAACCACCGGACCGGCGAGAATCCGATCGTCTTCTCCGGTGAGGATGATTCCATATCCTGCAAAACGAACGAAGCAATGCAGGAAAATTGCCCAGATACACTAAATCGAATGCTGCGAACACGATAGCGTGGTTAGTTTTCATTAATAACGCCTGTAACAGTGACAACGAAGAGGTACAAGCCTCTTGCCCTAACAATGGCGAATCGCCATATATGCGTTAGAACTCCGACGTAATGGTTCAAAACTTCTCTAATCTGTACCAGGAACTTAAATACATGGTTAGTTTGGATTAAAACAAGCTAATAGGCCAGATACGAAAATCATAACATGAATGAAAGATGATGAACGCATGAAGGATATTTTAGACGTTATGGGACTTAACTCTTGGTCCATTCTTACCTATTAACACCCCATGAATGAATTGGTATGGTTGTTTTGGATTGAAACTTGCTAGAACTCGTGATATGAATTTTCACCTTTCTTTGTTTTTTGTAACTCTTGAAGAACCTTAGCTTTTGGCTGCTCAATCCTTGTTTTTTCGTCCAAAACCTTGCCCTTGCATATGAATATGATCTCTTTATATAATAGTTAAACTAGGGCAACAAATATTGGCCAAATCCAAATGATGGAAATAAGTGAGATTTGATTTTTCAATCATGAGAATTATTCTATTTTTGGATCTAATCTTTCTCCATTGATTTTCCACGAAATTGAATCATATTATGGCCCTTTGAGTGATTGAAATTGATTAGAATATAGGACCCAATCAAATCTTTAATATTTCCTTTCAATCATTTGATTTAAATTGCATTTTAAATGAATAAAAATTCAAATAAAAGTGAAATAAAATCATATGGGCGTGGGAATGAACTTGGAGATTATTAGTGACCTTAGAAACAAGTTTGTATCAAAAAATATTGGGCCCATTTGCAATAAAATCCAATTTGGCCCTTATTTGTTTCATGCACATCACCCAAAATCGACCCACTTTGACAATGCATATCTCCCTCAATTTTTAAGATATGGAGGATTTCTAGGACTTTTTGAAAACCTCAAGATGTCCTCTAAAGGCTCCTTTTGGTTTCATCTCAATTGAATCTTCCATGTTCATGTTATGAGCTTTGAGGAAAAATGACTTTTTCGCGATCCTCTAGAGGGACCTGTAATGTATTGGCTCATATCTCTCAAATGTTGCATTTTTAGACTTGGCGTGTGAGAGATAAAGTTGTAGAGAATTCAATTTCCTTCAAAGTGAGCTTTGGTTGGGGAATTTCAGAGAAAGTATGAGAGAGATATGACTGGTCAAAGTTCTGTTGACTTTCACCTAAAAACCCTAATTTAGCAACTTAGGTTTTTGATGATTTTGGAGCTTCTCTTGATGAATCATGATCCAATATTGATCAAATGATGAATGATACTTAAAATTTAGGATGTTGACCAAAAATCAGGAACTTTGACTGTGATTTGACCATAGTTTGACTTTTAGGTCAACCAGTCGATTATTGATCGTTTGGGCCATTGAGTGAACAATCTTTTGAATCAAGGCTTGAAACTTGGCATGGAGGTTCTTTGAATCATATGAGAGGCCATGGGATTGATTTGAGGCCTTAGAACTTGATTTTGCTTTGAGAGATACAAAACCCTAGTTTGAGGGTTGTTGTTTAGGAGAGTGTACAGTCAGTTGAGTCTTGAGCTTCTGACATTCAAATGAGCTTGAGTATAAAAATGTGGTGGGCAAATTTTGGGGTATGACAATATCAAACATAAAAATAAAATGAGAGGCGTTAAAGACGGGCTTAAAGATGCCTTCCGATACGAAAGTCAGAATAAGTCGTACGTTTAGACTATATTCGAGCTTGAAGTATTGAGAGGCGTTTGTCGGAGATGGGCTTGAAGATGCCATCAGATGTTTGCAGAGTATTGTCTAAGGCATATGCTTTTCGGACGGGATCAAATGCATTGATTGTATCTGAAGGAGAGATGAGGTAATGTCTTACAGAAGACTTCCTGAAGAGGTTCCTGAAAAGGGTGGACCACTGACCTAAAGAAGACTATGATTACTGATTAACAATGCTCGGGAAGAAATGTCTTAGAGAAGACTAACTAAAAAGCTCCCTAAAAGGGCAAGAGATGTCTTAGAACGGATTGGATAAATGTTTTAAGGGAGATTACCTAAAAAGGCTGAGATATGTCTTAAACGAGACTACCTGGAAAGGCTCCTAGATAGGATATGATAGGTCTTAAACAAGACTACCTAGAAAGGCTCCTAGAAAGGATATGATATCTTAAACAAGACTACCTAGAAAGGATATGATACGTCTTAAACAAGACTGCCTAGAAAGGCTCCTAGAAAGGATGTGATGTCTTAAATAAGACTACCTAGAAAGGCTCCTAGAAAGGATATGATACGTCTTAAACAAGACTACCTAGAAAGGCTCCTAGAAAGGATGTGATGTCTTAAATAAGACTACCTAGAAAGGCTCCTAGAAAGGATATGATGTCTTAAACAAGACTACCTAGAAAGGCTATGAATCATCTTAAAAAAGATCACCTAGAAAGGTTCCTAGAAAGGATGAGAAGTTCTTTGATTATGAAATGACCTGAAAAGGAAAGATTAGTTTTATGCAATGTCATGATGCATGTATTGAGATTCTCGAAATAAACGAGAGTATTGTATGTTATGCATGTATTTATGAATAATGCAGGGATGGACTATATAGACAAAGCATATTGATAACTCTTGTATAGAATCTTCAGATTGAGAAAATAAATCCCTGTATGCCGTTAAAGATAATGACAAGAGAATTCCTATCTTTCATTCGATGATATCCAGCTGGGGGTTTTTGATCTTCGCTTGGGGATGAGATTGACTTGAGTGATCTGATCCTGATGTATCCTGGGGACAAGAGAGATGAGTATACTATCCGACCAGATTTCTGAGCGGCAACTTTAATGGAAATAGCGAGTTTGAATAAACCATGCTAGAGAAGAAGATTGTGTCTGAAAACCGACAACGTCGGAGGTATAAAATCCGTTGGGGAACCAAGTTTCTGCTAGGACGAGATTGCTTGAAGATATCTTCTTAAGGAATGCTATGTGGGGATATATTTTGAAGACTGCTCTGTGGGGAAGGTTCCCAGAGATTTTCAATTTTTCATTGCCCCTTGTCTTTGAGTACTTGCTGTTGAAAAAAACTTGCGAGAGTATACTTTCCCCTGGAATCGATAGCTTGGTATGCTCGATACTTGAATTTAGAATTAGAACTTCAAAGGAGAGGCAGATACTGACATCATCTGATGCTAGTAGCTAAATAGCATTTGTTGAGATTTGTGACTGATGTGACATGCCCCCAGTGATGGACTAACTTCTCTGGTTTTTCAGTGCTTCTGAAAGGTTCTATGAATCATGACTAGTTTTCCCCTAGTAGGTGGGATAATAATACGTCGTGCCCCTTGTGTAAACAAGCTTTTAGCTGATCGAGTCATGCATACGAGATGTCTCTGCAAATTTATTTGTCAGGAGGACTTTTAGTCATTAATTATGCCCCATGCAGATTCTTCCTGATGCCAAACATTTGAAATTACGTGGACAAAATTATTTTATAATGACACTCATTAAAATGCAATGCATATGGCTGTCTTGGAATTTAAAAACAATTTTAGTAAAACAAAATATGTAAGAAAGTGATATTTGTAAAAACATGATATCAACTCAGGATTTTTGATAAACTTTAAGGAGTCAGGATACCCTCTTTGTGACAGTACGCTTTCGAACTAACCATGCTTCAGTTAGGACTTTCAAGGGTTGTAACGTGGCTTGATTCACGGTTTAAGAAACAAAGGATAAAGGCTCAAAGTTTATTTGTACCCGTCCCAATCTTCGTGATGTTCTTCGATCCTATGCTCAGTTAACTTTGCATTTAAGTTTTAGCAGGTCTTGAAGTCGTAATGTTGACATTTGATGATGGTTGAAGCACCGAAAGCTTATTTGAAAAGGCAGTCATCCTTTTTGTAATTTTTCTTTTGTCGAGGATTTGTAGTAACCTCTTTTTTTGACTTTATTATCCCTAACTTTTGCCTGAACTATTTATTTTGAGATAACAGTCAGCGGGATGTTTCGATTTTTGATAAGTCTCCTTCATAGGTTTTAACTTAACAGTTTTCTTTTTCTTTTATGGATATTGACTGCCTGACTTGAGAATTACGGGAATCCATCACTTGTGTAAAGCACCTGGTATAATTGAAGTAACTGAGTAACTACCCTGCCCCAGGTTATGATTAAAGGTTTTAATCTGTATGAGAAAGAAAACTTCTACTTCTTAGGCTCGAAGGGGTTGGCGAGTGTAATACGGTAAACTGACTTTTATATCGACATGTCGCGGATAGCAAGAGTCGCCACCGACTTTTATTTTATCCAATTGGAAAGGCAAAAAGAACAGGAAAGACCTTTGAAAAGATTTTGAGTTCAGGGGGGTAATTATGCAAAGGGAAGGTGTAAGGCACCCTTTGCATCCATGGTTATCCATGGGCTCTTAATTGCTCAGCTCACTTGTTTGTTTGTTTGAAAAGTGTCGTGTGTGAATAGTAAAAATATTTCGTTAAGGACTTTAGCTTGTAAATAAGCGTAGCCTTGTTTTGAAAGTATTTAAAAAGGAGGCGTGAAAAGTATTTTGATTTTGAATGTGTGAGCAAGCAATTAAGAACTACCTACCCTAAGTTTGTCTTTCTTGTTCTTTAAGTCTTTCGTTTGAAAGGGTCTATCCATACCATGAGAGGGCAGGAAGTCTTTCAATTGGATGTACGGGTCATCGAGAGAAGTATCGTTCGCTATAAGACTGTCCCTTGCCATAAAGAGGGCAGGTAGTCTAAAGGAAGGATATAATAGTCATTTAGGCAACAGTAAGGATACCTTAGCAATCGAAGGGACTATCATCATTTATCGAGGCAACATCGAGGGACGAGATCATTCTATCGTAGGCAACTCGAAGGGACTATGATCTTTTATTCCGAGGGACTATGATGATTTGAATCGAAGGCAGCAAGCTAAGGTATCCCTATATTCGAAGGGACTTGACTATTTGATCGAAATCGAAGGCAACAGGCAACAAGAGGCGTTACCCTAGAGGTGCGTATGTGCATCAATCACGTGGTTCAAATTCAGTTATGTTATCTTGATTAAAGTGAGCTATCATTCAGTTGATTAATCTTGTCACTCCCTACTTTACTAGTCACGCAGTTAATATTACGGAAATTAGAGGCAGGAACATAAAAGCCCTACGCTATTACAATAAACACCTGCGGGGATGGGGAATTAAAACAAACAATAAAAAACATAAATAATTAATATGCACTTCTTGAATGCCTTGATCGCCCTCACACCCTTGATTGATTATCTGAAAATTAAAATGAAAGTAATAGGGGAGTGAGTGTATGTGGAATTCATCGATATTGAAACAAACCCTATTTAATTCCCTGAGGCAAAATTAAACTGATAATTAATAGAGAGAGAGTTAGAAACTTAACTTTTGGTCGGGCGAGGCGCGTGGCTGAAGGATTTAAAAATAACCCTGAAAATTTGCGCAAAGAAGTGAATTTATTTTAGTGTACGAATGATCCCAACAGTAATCATTTAGGCAAAAATGGCAAGGCAACCCAAAAGGGACAATGATTAGTTATCATGCCAAAATCAGGGTTTGAGGCGAGATTGTTATCCTAAATTATAACTCTAACATAAACATTTTAGTTTATTTTAAAAAAAACAAATAAATAACTATTTTTAATGTTATATAAAAAAATCGAAATTTCGATTAAATAATATCAAAATAATTTTTGTAGTTATAAAAGAACTTTATTATTTGTAATAAATAGATAAACTAAACAAAAAAAGAATAAAGAAATAGCTAAAAAGAATTATGAATAGAAATAATAAAATAAAATAAAATATAGAAAAAGAGACTTAGCTTCGTTCCAGTGTGGTCAGCTTCTGAGGGTGCATGGTGTGATCCTTCAATCTGGTGCGTTGGATTCAGGACGTTAGTGATCTGATGGTTGACACCAGTGGTCGTATCATGGTCTTTATTGGATTGCCTGCACTTGATCAAGAATGAACAAATATTAAAATAAAACACCCTGGGTCGGACTCGATCCCAGGACATTGTACATTAAACCCTCATTCCCTTGCCACCTGCGCTGTATTCTATGTTTGACATTAATATTATCACAAAACATAATATAATAAAACAAAAGTTAATGTTGAGAATGGTCAAACCGGCCCCACTGGATCTCGCACGCGCCAATGAGATGGAGAGAGAGAACGCATCTGGTTTGACTGGATGATTGGAACGCGCCACGCGTGGAGAGAGAATAGACCAGATTTTACCCACGAATGAAGCTTAGCCACGCAGCGGTCAACAATTCAAAGTGCATGTTCATCATCTTCACAAAAGTTTTGCTACCGATTTGCTTCAATGCTGCTGCGACTTCTGCTACTTCTTTCGTAGCAAATTCTGGAGACAATCAAAACCTCCAGAACAGGATTGTATGGTTGTTGGTCCTTGGATTGGTCTGAAACAAAGAATTCCCGTTTGCCCTAGTTCTTATTGTTTTTTACAACTTGGAAACCCTTATGCTCCACCTCCAATCTCGTCCCCCTATTCTGAATCATGTTAAGTATATATATCCCTTGAGATTAGGGCAAAACATGGGCTTGTATATGTAATCTTTTGGATCACTTAAATTTTAGAAAATATCACCTAAATCCTTCCATTTTTGCCAAATATTCCCCATAGGTCATGCAAACGAGATTTGGATCCTTTTATGGCATTGTATGGGCCTTTGAGGGATTAGAACCAAAACCATGTGATTTAATTTATTTATCTCACATTTTATTTAATTTATTTGTCCTTTAATTAAATAAAATTCCAAATAAATATAAATAAAGGTGACAAAAATGTGAACATGAGTTTAAAAGTCCTTATTTAGGTCGTGGACAAGTTTGGAGTCAAATATTTGGGCCCATGTAGTTAAAACTCAAAATTCTCCTTTTTGCCTTTTGTATATTCTCTCAAAATCGCCCAACTTGTGCAAGTCATAACTCCTTCATTTTTTTTTGTATGGAAGTGTTCTTGGACTTTTTAGAAAGATCAAAGAGTCCTATAAAGGCTCCTTTTGGTTTCATCTCAATTGAGTCTACCATGTCCAAGTTATGAGCTTTGAGAAAAAATGGCTTTTTCGCGATCCTTTAGAGGGACCTGTAATGTAATGGCTTATATCTTTCAAACGAAGAAATTTTGGACCTGGCATGTGAGAGACAAAGTTGTAGAGAATTCAATTTCCTTCAAACTGAGCTTTGGATGGAAAATTTCTGATGTTCCATGTGGAAGTTATGGCTGGTCAAAGTTGGGTTGACTTTCTCCTTAAAAAACCTAATTTAGAAACTTCTAGAATTGTTGATTTCTGAGTTTTCCTTGATGAATCATGATCAATACTTGACCAGATGATGAATTAAACTTCAATATGAAGATCTTGACAAAAAATCAGGAGTATTGACTTTACTTTGACCACAGTTGACTTTGTAGGTCAACCAGTCGACTGTTAACCTTCTGAACAATTGAGTGACCAATTCTTTGAGATGAGATTTGATATTTGTCTTAGAGGTAGTGTGAAATGTTTTTAGCCATGTGAGATGCTTTGGAGCTATTGATTCACTGATTTTCCCTTGAATAAGTCAAACCCTAGTTTCAGAGCCTTGTATAGGAGAGTGCGTCTTGGAGCTTTGTGTATTGATTTGTATTTGTGTAAGAGAAATTGTATGGGCAAATTTTGGGGTATGACAGCGAGGGATTAACATCCTTATATCTCCGCTGTTTAGGAATTGAAACAATGCCTGTACATCGTCAGCATAGTCCGTTCAAAAGCACACTGTATGAGGTTGCGGTATCGTTTTCGTCATCCTCCCTCAAAAGGCTTACAGCTTTAGCGAGAGTTAAATGTCATAAATAAAACCAAGTAAAAAAAAATTTTAATATAGCAATAGGAAGAGAAATAAATCAAGACAAACATATGCAATGCATTAATGATTAAAGATAAAATAAATAGAGTCTGACATAAGACAAATGTTTAAACAAACAGGAAAGAAATTGCAAATGCGAGTAAATTAATGATCTAAATAGCCATCCTTTAGACTTTGTGTGGCTTCTCTGGTTGGCCAAATTCAACGATCCCTTCTTCAATCAAGTCTTGAATTTTATGTTTCAATGGCCCACACTCTTCTGTATCATAACCAGGACTATTTGAATGGTAAGCACATCTTGCATGATATTTGTACCCAGGGACAGGATTAGCAGGAGCTGAGTATGGAGGTAGTAGAGTTATCAAACTTCGATCGAGCAAGTGTTGCAAAGCTTGAGCCAATGGCATGTGTAGTGGGGTAAATGACCTCTTAGGTTTTGATTTCCAAGTACGTTGGCCACCTTGTTGTTTACGTTCATCTTTCTGTTGTTTTTGTGTTGGAGCCTGACTAGAGACCAGGACTGCCCCAACAGTGGTGGATTCATTCTTCCCATTGTATGACTTTTTTACAGTACCAGAAGAAGTAGCCGCCTGAATTTTTCCGTTTCGGATACCACTTTCAACACGTTCTCTGGTCAGTATGAGGTCAGTGAAACCAGACGAGGAGCTACCAAGTAAATGGCTGTAAAAAGGACCAGTTAGTGTGTTCATGAACATGTCAACTAACTCTCGGTCAGCCATGGGAGGTTGGACTCTGCCAGCCAAGTCTCTCCATTTCTGAGCGTATTCTTTGAAGCTTTCATTAGGTCCCATAGACATGCTTTGTAATTGTGTACGAGTTGGCGCGAGATCAGCATTGTATTGGTATTGCATGTAGAAAGCAACAGCCAAGTCTTCCCATGTATGGATGTTGGTACCCTCTAGTTGATAGTACCATTCGAGTTGAGTTCCAGATAGGCTCTCTTGGAAAAAGTGGATCCATAGCTTCTTATCGGCGGTATGAGGTTGAATCTTCCTTACATAAGACCTCAAGTGCAATTTAGGATAAGAGACTCCATCGTATTTTGCAAAAGTTGGAATCTTGAATTTCGGAGGGATAACAACTCCAGAGATGAGTCCTAGTTCCTCAAAATCCAGACCGGGTACCTTCTGAATTTCCATAGCTTTCATACGTTCCTCCAGCAGTTTGTACTTGTCATCAGGATGTTCGTCCTCATAGTAATAGTCCTCTTCTTCCTCAGAGGGCTTGACAGAGTCATGGTTGCTCTTTGCATCAGTTTTGATACTAGCCTTATCATCTTGTTCTTCGTCGTCTTCTTTAGAAACCTTGACTTCTTCAGCCCTCTTGAGTGGACCTCGGAATCTTCTTCCCATGTTAAGGACACCTACAGATCTTCCAGGCCTTTTCTCTTTCTTGGTCAGGAGTGCTTTCAGTTCATCTTGCCCCTTGGATAAGTTCAGGATCAGATCTTGAAACTGGACATTCTGAGCTTGAAGGTCTTTGACTGATTGCTCGAGATTCATGATGCTGAAATAAACAGCGAGGAGGTGAGAAACCTGTGGTGGAAACCTGTGATGCAATGTTATGAATGCAGATGCAATATTTTCAAGGATATCGGGAAATTGAGTTAGCAATGTCAAAAATGATTTGGTCGCTTCTTCGTTTGAAGAACTCTGATTTTTGGATGTTCTTCTATGGGAATCAAGCTCACCATATCCAGTTGGTCATAGCCTCTGATTCGGGATACTTCTGAATTTGAAGGTACACGGCTAGAGGAAAATAAACCCTCTTGCCCCTTGATAGGTGCTGAGTCTTTGAATTGGAAGGTATGCGGCCAGAGGAAAATAAATCCTCTTGCCCCTTGATAGGAATTCCATCCTTGATAAGAGCACCTGAAATTGTGCGCCCTAAATTCCTAAGATCCTTGAAAGGGTTAGTTAACATGTGATGCTTATGATGTCATGATGTCATGATGTTATGCGAAAGCAATGCATCAGGCAAAGCGTAAGATAGTAAGGACGAGTGAGTCCCACAAGAAAAACCTGCAAGAAACCAAAGGGTTAGTAGCAAGAACAGACAAGTCACACAAATGTCCTTAAGTTTAAAGGCTTGCATGAAGTTCGTAGGTAAATACCCTTCCCACTGACGTTTAGTTGGTTCAACCTGTCCTAGAATAGTAACCGGGTTCTATGGTGCTCATATCCCTGATCTTTCTCGCGGGCATTGTCTCAACATGGCACTCGATCGGCCAGCCAAAAGCATCCCTAGAGTCCAATCTCAATGAGTGTAGCATCGAGTATCAACCGGCTTTAGTCAGGAATCCAAAGCCAACTATCTCGCTACTTCCTATAGGCCAAAGTCAAGTTCAACTAAGGTTCAAAGGGCGAATTAGTGCTTATGACACCACGCGGTAGCCAAATGTCTCCTCGATCATATTCAAGGGCCATCAGGACAAACCAAAGCGTCACACTAACGGTGGCCACCAGTTCAACCATAACGATACATGTCGTACAGCCTCGCTGGTCTCTTGCCACATACCTAAGGTACACTAGATCCGGGTGTAGGATCTTTCACACAGCAGAATACCCAAAACAGCCTTTAGAATATAAATCAAAAAAATCAAACAATTGAAGTGATCCTAAACTTTAAGGTAACCCCTCTTTTATTCGAAAGCATCCCCAGCAGAGTCGCCAGTTCTGTAATACGGTGAACTGACTTTTAAAGAAATGTTGCGGATAGCAAGAGTCACCACCGACTTTTATTTTATCCAATTGGAAAGGCTAAAAGAACAGGAAAGACCTTTGAAAGATTTTGAGTTCGGGGGTAGGTTATACAAAGGGAAGGTGTAAGGCACCCTTTGTATCCATGGTTATCCATGGGCTCTTAATTGCTTAGCTCACATTTTTTGAATTGTTTGAAAAGATTGAGAAAAAGTTTGAATAAGAACTTTAGCTTGTAAATAAGTGTAGTCTTTTTGAAAATATTCTTTGAAAAGAAGTAGGAAAAGATTTTGAATTTTGAATTCGAATAGAGCAAGCAATCAAGAGCACCTACTCTAAGTTTAAAAACGTTCTTTTAGCTTTTCAGGTGAAAGGATCTATCCATACCATAAGAGGGCGGGAAGTCTTTCAATTGGATGTTTAAGGGTCATCGATAAATCATTCGCCATAAGACTGTCCCATGCCATAAAGAGGGTAGGTAGTTTAAGGGAAGGATATAATAGTCATTTATCTGTTTAGGCATCATGCGAGGATCCCTTAGCAATGGGGACAAGGCAACATCGAGGGAGTTTCAATAACTTTGAAGGCAGCATTTGCTCTAGGTATCCTCGGAATTGAGGGACTTGACTATTTTAACAACTTAAAGGCAACAGGCAACAAGGCAGCAATTAATAGGCAACAGGCAACAAGAGGGATTACCCTAAAGGTGCGTGGGTGCAGCAATCACGTGGTTCAATTCGAATATTTAATCTTGTATTGTTAGTGATCTAACGTTTGGTTGATGATCTTGCACTCCCTAATTTACTAACCACAGCAATTAATATTACGGAAATTAAAGGCAGAAAATAAATGTCCTACGCTATTACAATAAACACCTGCGGGGATGGGGGGAAATTAAAAGGCGGAAATAAGAGAAATCAATAATTAGTATAAGCATCCTTGAACGCCTTGATCCTCCCCGAACCCTTGATTGACTCTGATCATCTTTTGATTCGACGGCGCGCAGTCGGAGGATACGGGGTAACCCTGGAAAATTCGCACAAAGAAAAAAGAAAAAAACTTTTAGTGTATGAATGATCTATAAACCCCAAAAAGCTTACAAACCCCACCCCTGAACCTAACAGGTTTATCCAAGAAAACTTATTGCGACCTACAGGGTTTGTAAGGCTAAAAATGCGTTAATGGATAATACCTACCTGAGGATTCTAGGGTTATAAACAAACCAAGGTTAATAAAAAATTAATTATTAATTTTAAAAGTATATACAAAACTACAATTTTTATTGTTTAAAGAAAAATAATTATTGATAAAATTTAGAAAAACGAGTTTTCGACTGAACTTAATAATTATATGAAAATTATTAAAATAAAAAAAGGTTTAAGTGAAATAAATAAAAAACTAAGAAAAAACAAAAAGAAATACTTAAAAAGGTGTATAAAATAATAAAATAAAGATAAAAAATAAAATAAAGAAAAATAAGAAAACTTAGCTGGTGGGATCCAGTGTGGTATGGCTGGAAGTCTTTGAGATACTCTATCAATCCTGGGCGTTGGATCCAGCCTTGCTGAGCATCTAATGGTGATGACGGAGGTTGTATGGTGGTTTCGCGTGAGGGCGTTTGCACAGGATTTGTGAGCGAATGATTGTTAAAATAAAATGCCAGGGGGAGGATTCGAACTCAGGTTTGTTGTGTTATGGACATAATCAGTTGCCTGCTACGCCAATTGCATTAGATGTTAGTGAATTGGTTAGCAAACAATAAATAAAAAAACAAGTAATGGAATGAATGGGATTTGAAGAAATTAAACGCGTGGGCCCCGGAACTTATGCGCAGACGAATCAAAATGCACCACAGTGCCACGCAGCTTGGTCAAACATTCCTCGACGCAGAAACCACCGGACCGGCGAGAATCCGATCATCTTCTCCGGTGAGGACGATTCCATATCCTGCAAAACGAACGAAGCAATGCAGGAAAATTGCCCAGATACACTAAATTTAATGCTGCGAACACGATAGCGTGGTTAGTTTTCATTAATAACGCCTGTAACAGTGACAACAAAGAGGTACATGCCTCTTGCCCTAACAATGGAGAATCGCCATATATGCGTTAGAACTCCGACTTAATGGTTCAAAACTTCTCTAATCTGTACCAGGAACTTAAATACATGGTTAGTTTGGATTAAAACAAGCTAATAGGCCAGCTACGAAAATCATAACATGAATGAAAGATGATGAACGCATGAAGGATATTTCAGACATTATGGGACTTAACTCTTGGTCCATTCTTACCTATTAACACCCCATGAATGAATTGGTATGGTTGTTTTGGATTGAAACTTGCTAGAACTCGTGATATGAATTTTCACCTTTCTTTGTTTTTTGTAACTCTTGAAGAACCCTAGCTCTTGGCTGCTCAATCCTTGTTTTTTCGTCCAAAACCTTGCCCTTGCATCTGAATATGATCTCTTTATATAATAGTTAAACTAGGGCAACAAATATTGGCCAAATCCAAATGATGGAAATAAGTGAGATTTGATTTTTCAATCATGAGAATTATGCTATTTTTGGATCTAATCTTTCTCCATTGATTTTCCACGAAATTGAATCATATTATGGCCCTTTGAGTGATTGAAATTGATTAGAATATAGGACCCAATCAAATCTTTAATATTTCCTTTCAATCACTTGATTTAAATTGCATTTTAAATGAATAAAAATTCAAATAAAAGTGAAATAAAATCATATGGGCGTGGGAATGAACTTGGAGATTATTAGTGACCTTAGAAACAAGTTTGTATCAAAAAATATTGGGCCCATTTGCAATAAAATCCAATTTGGCCCTTATTTGTTTCATGCACATCACCCAAAATCGACCCACTTTGACAATGCATATCTCCCTCAATTTTTAAGATATTGAGGATTTCTAGGAATTTTTGGAAACCTCAAGATGTCCTCTAAAGGCTCCTTTTGGTTTCATCTCAATTGAATCTTACATGTTCATGTTATGAGCTTTGAGAAAAAATGAGTTTTTCGCGATCCTTTAGAGGGGCCTGTAATGTATTGGCTCACATCTCTCAAATGGTGCATTTTTAGACTTGGCGTGTGAGAGATAAAGTTTTAGAGAATTAAATTTCCTTCAAAGTGAGCTTTGGTTGGGAATTTCAGAGAAAGTATGAGAGATATGACTGGTCAAAGTTCCGTTGACTTTCACCTAAAAACCCTAATTTAGCAACTTAGGTTTTTGATGATTTTGGAGCTTCTCTTGATGAATCATGATCCAATATTGATCAAATGATGAATGATACTTAAAAGTTAGGATGTTGACCAAAAATCAGGAACTTTGACTGTGATCTTACCATAGTTTGACTTTTAGGTCAACCAGTCGATTATTGATCGTTTGGGCCATTGAGTGAGCAATCTTTTGAATCAAGGCTTGAAACTTGGCATGGAGGTTCTTTGAATCATATGAGAGGCCATGGGATTTATTTGAGGCCTTAGAACTTGATTTTGCTTTGAGAGATACAAAACCCTAGTTTGAGGGTTGTTGTTTAGGAGAGTGTACAGTCAGTTGAGTCTTGAGCTTCTGACATTCAAATGAGCTTGAGTATAAAAATGTGGTGGGCAAATTTTGGGGTATGACAATATCAAACATAAAAAGAAAATGAACATATGTGAGGAAAGGATTTATCAAAAATAGTAAAATGAATTCTAAAATTCTACAAAAAATACTAAAAATATCTACACAGATAAGTCTACCTAAAATGTATTTTTATTTATTTTTTGTTTCAATGGAGATTGAATTATGAATTAACATCTGAAGAGAAAACAAATTTCAAATAACATGCAATTCTGCCTAGCCAAGGGGTGAGAAAGTAAATATAACTAGAACTGAAATCTCTTCATTGGCGCCTGGGCCTATTACAGGGGTTGTGGAAAGCGAAATTGGTAAAGCCCAAATCAAAATTCACGGCCCATATTTTATCTCATTTCAATTCCATTATCAGCATGTTATTTATTTCATTTTTAGCCTAAAGTCTCAATTAACATAAAATATGACATAGTATGTGGATTATTATCAATTGGTGCACTAAAATTTAAATGGCTAAAAAACAAAAAACAAAAAACGTCTCAGCCAATCACAAGCTAACACGCATCATCCTATTAAAATAAAAGAAAACAAACATTGAGCTCACACATGCAGCTCACATGAACAGCAATCAACATGAAAGCCCTATCGAACTCATCTTCTCCGACGGACCAAACCGCCACCAGCGGCGGCGACGGAAGCAATCTCTTTCCAGAAAATAAAACAAAAGACTCTGTTCCGCACGAACTCTGACAAAGATTCCAAAAATCATATCCATTTCAATTGAAACAAAGACGAACATCATGAAATCAAAGCATAGAAAGTAGATCCGAGACGAAAATTCGAACAATGCGTATACAACCACCACGAATATCTGATTCTAACTCCAGCCTCCCGGTGGTGAGGAGCTCACAGATGCAACCTATATATATATATGCTCCTAACATGGAAATTCTACGTATGCTAAGAAAGATTTAAGAGAACTTACCCGACGACGAACCGCAAGTCTGTCTTCGGAAAACTCTACGGCTTGACTGGAACTTGTCGTTGAGGATGAAAGATCTTTCCAAGATTTCGATCTGTGAGAAATAAACTCACAGATTGCTTGAACCATGGTTTTAAATTGCGGTTGCGGTTGCGGATGTTGCGATTGCGGTCATTGCGCTTGTTGCGATGCGCATTGCGGCCGTTGCGGCGTGAATTTTTAAAAGAAAATGTTTGAAATATTATATTGAAAAACACTTAATGTCATGTTTTTTCATTATATAAGAAGTAAATTGAGTTTTAGACTTCTAATATATTGCTTTTTAATGAAAATATTTAAAAAGACATGATTAAAATTGTCCGATGGGGTTCCTAATGTATCCGGAAGCAAGAATTTAAAATCACACCGCAATTGCGGTCCGATGCGGTTGCAGAGACAACCGCATCCGCAATATTGCGGGTGCAATTGCGGTTGCGGACCGCAATTTAAAACCATGGCTTGAACAAATGAAGCTGAAGACGTCACTATACCATACTCCACGCCGAAATCATGCAACCATTTACGAACGATCCATGATAGGGGAGCACACATGAAGATTCTCGAGAGTGTGTGTTCTTGAACACGATGATGTGAAGGTGATGAAGAATGGAGATCAGGGAGGAATTGAGGTCGAGGATGATGATGATGGTTATGGTGATGATGAAGCTTTGGTTATGGTGATGATGAAGCTTTGGTTATGGAGTTTGAAGTTGGAAAGTGAAGATTGATGGTGGAAGAGTTTGTTACAAAACGTAACAAACTTTTGGAGATGAATGAAGAGAGAGAGAGAGAGAGAGAGAGAGAGAGAGAGAGAGAGAGAGAGAGAGAGAGAGAGAGAGAGAGTGGAGGAGAGCAGATGAGAGAGTAGAGAGAAAAAAATGAAAACTGAGAAAATGCGTGTGTCCTTAGTTTGTGAAGTTTTCCCAGGTTTTATACTATGAGTATAGGTGAGTTATGGTATGGTAAATGTAGGGTATATTTTTCTTCACACTTAATGAACAAGTTTATGCACATGAGGTATGTTTTAGTGAGCTTTTTCACGTGTTCAGGTTATGCATGGCTTTTAATGGAAATATGGTGATGTGAAGCAATCTCATGCATGTGCTACAACGACAAAACAATGCTAATGCCCCTTGTGCCAAGAACAATTTGTATAGCTCACTTTGAGACTTCATATCTTGACCTCTACACCACAAAATGCTACCATGTTTTGATTAAATGGAAGAGGACATGGCAAGGAATAATTCAACACCAAGCTTGATCCCAATGGACATTTGTAGGCCTATAAAAATGACCAGTATGCATAACCCTGACCAGTATGAACACATGACTTTGGAGCTTGGTAAATGATCCATTACACATCCAATTAACATGATTTTGGGTTCATTGTGTAGATTGCATGGAGGAGAGTAGAGGCATACCATGTGTGCATTTTATGGACCTTTATATTTCTCTAAAACCAATCTCAAAGTCAGCACACCACATGCTTGATGAAATGTGTCACGCTGCTCAAAAATTTGCCTTGCAACTTGACTTGTGTTCCAATGAAAATGTTCAACTTCAAACCTCAATAACTTTTGATCCAAGCATCTTTTGAAAATAATTCCAACTACAAACTTGTAGTATACTGTGAGATGAACATTTTTCCTTTTGATCTTGTTTCCAAATGAAATCTTAATCCCCATGGAATTTGGGCCTGAAGTCAGCACCGCAACCATTCTTAAATTCATCCAAAAAAATGCTAAGTATAGAACTTTCTATTTTTGGTGAATTCATAAATCAACTAAACTTCCATTTTTGGTAACTTTTGCATATTTATTGGTTTTATTCATTCCTTTGACTTTTCTTTGACCGATTTTTCACCAAGAGTCAATATTTGAGGATCGACCCTGATTTTGACCAATAAGTCAACTGTTTGACTTTTTCGACCTCAAATGAATTTTTCTGATTAATTGATCTCCGATCTAATTCTCAATCAATTTTCAACCAAAGGACTCCAGAGAATATTTTTTCAAGGCAACCATATTTTCATACTAAAAAATCATCTCCTGATTTAATGTTGACCGAAAAGTCAACAGGACCGACTGTAGCGGGGAAAATCTAAGATCGAAGCCATGGAATTGACTCGACTCAATATTTCAGTGAAAGTCGCCACCGCGCTTTATTGTTTCCAAAGGAATAGGGAAAAGAACGTAAAACCCAAAGTTTGTTTTTAAAACAAAAAGAGAACTCAGGTTCGGGTGTTAATTATACAAGGGGAAGGTTTTAAGCACCACTCATATCTGTGGTACTCCACAGGAACCTTTTTGAAAATCTGTGTCGTGTGTGCTAAAAAAAAGAGTTTGCTTTATTTTTAAAATAAGCTCGGCAAGACATTAAGCCTTGTGCCTACATACCTCCTCGGTGCAATGGAGAAGTCAAAGCTAATGTAGTTCCGCTTAAAGGGAAAACATTTTAAAAAAACGAATAAACACTTTATCATCGTCAGAGAGAAATACTCAGCCATTGATCTTGAGCATGAGAACAAATGAGTTCTTTGCATCGCAAATGAAAGAAGGGCTCCAACTCGGATAAAATCAACGAGTATGCCGCTAGCTCTCTCACGCGGAAAAGATCTCATTATATCAATCAATTTCAAAATCGTGGGGTATAACCACTCGTTCCGACAATTAACAGTGTCTAAACTTTTTGAAGAAAAAGGCCACTAATGGGCAAAAGATATTTTTAAAGAAAAGGTTTTGAAAAGATTGCAAACATAAGAAGGTTTTTGAAAAAGGAAGAAGATTTTGAAAATTTAAGAATGGGAGGAGATGAAGAGGCTATCCTATTGCGTAAAATAAAAGCTAAGGAAAGAAACGGTCTAACCGAAGAAGAAGCCAACACTTGACATTATGAGTCAAGGTAGATTTCCCATCCTTTGGACTTATCAATACTAAACCAACACATTACCACTTGGGGATCCAGATGAAATTATTATCTTAGCACCACTTTGCATTAAGCACATAAAAATTCTTACGAAAATCGGGCAGAGTAACGGCTGTTTTCAGGTAAAATCCTTATCTCAATGCCTTGGACTTAACCATCAAGGACTTTCAAGGAAATACCTGCATACACAAACAGACAACAATCCAATGCCAGACAGACAGAATAACAGCATAGTAACAACAGAATAAGGGTCCAGAGGCACTAAGTCCATAAGTCCGAATCTCCAAAATGCTCGGGATAGTAACCAATAGTCCGAAAGAGAGCCTTAAACGTTTTTTAAATTTTTGTTGTTTATTAGTGTTTTAGCATAAAATTAAAGTATGGTCCAAGTGGACAAAGAGAAAATAGCGGAAACATAAACATAGTGTCCAAGTGGACAAAGAGAAAATAGCGGAATGTAAATATGATGAAATGATAAAGCATAAAGCAAAATATAAAGAGCAATATAATAAATTGCGGAAATTAAAGTCAATTGTTAAATGTTAAAGATAACCATCTTGAAACTTGTCAAGTATGTTATCAAAGTTAGTAAGAGAGATCGATGGTGAGTGAAGGATGTTCTCGGATTTAAATTTAATGGAACTTTATCAGAAGCTTGATAAAATCATAGCGACTACACGATAAATTTCCATAAGTCTTAAATCAACCGCATACAATTCTCTTCCATATTTGATCTTTTTAATTCGGTACACGAAATATTGCGCTATGTTAAGTAGATCGCCAAGTGATTTATGTAGAAATCACCCTACAACGAGGCCGGTCAAAACTTTATGTGCTAATGCATGCGAGAGAAGTGATATGTAGATCACTCTCCGAAAGCAATACCGCACGAAAAGAAAAATGAGGAGCGATCTAGTCTTTACCAAGAATCCATAAGAATCCTCAAGGTATTAAGACTTTCATCGATCAAAAGAAAAAGAAATAAAAGATGGAACCACATTAAAAGCTCCTTTCATCCATAATTTCAATCACTTAATTTTGCAGATTTGGATTTTCATCCTATCGACGCCCTAAGTCCATTGATATTAGAGAGAAATTAGGCCTCTAATTTGTTATTCAAAGAAAATATCAAAAAAATGGAGTAGAAGAAGAGTTAGAACCAAAAACAAGTCAAAAATAGCAAAAACAAGCATTCTGCCTCACTGGAAATCGATTTACCTCTGTAGGAAATCGATTTCCTGCCTGCAGAACTCAGATCTGGCGCAAAAAACAGAGTGGAAATCGATTTCCCTCTGTAGGAAATCGATTTCCTGCGCACAGTTTTCAAAAAAACAGCATTATAAACTACAAAACTTGATTTAGACAAACCTACAAACACCTTATGATCACATATCCATTGGAGCAAAAATTTTCCACCAAATCACCATCAAATAGAACCAATATAGCATCAAAGATGCATTGAACACAAGCAACAAAGATCTACATCTTAGAATTTAGGAATTTACCAATTCTTGAAATAAATTGTTGGAGTAACTTCAAGAACAAGCACAAAGTGTGTAGATCCTTCAAAATTGGAGATGAACAAACAAAGCAAAGAGAGAAATGTAGGAGGTTTAGTTCAAAACTAGTAAGATTCAATGTGAATCTCACTAATTCTATGAGAATGAACTTTGGGTGAGGGTTTTGGAAAGGGTGAGAAATGAATTTGCAAGCAATTTTTTGGCTCTCCAAGCTTGAGAAATGAGAGAGTAGAGATCTCTATTTATAGGATGAGAGCAAGAGTAGTGGAAATTTGGTCATTTGCTCTTGGTTAATTAACTTGTGTTTAATTGGTACTTAAATGGTATTTAAATGGTAAAAATGGTAAAATGAGGTATAAGTGGGTTTAATGAAGGGATTAATTTTGGTGAGGTGGAAAAATGGCAAGGTGATCAAATAAAAAGGTGCCAAAATGATGTCAAGCTTCCCTCCTTATATTTTTTTGAATTTTGCGCACAGGAAATCGATTTCCCATAGGGGTAAATCGATTTCCACCTTCAAATTTCCAAAAAATGTTTTCTTGCACTGTTTTGATTTTTGCCCGATCTTTTACCTGTAAAATATAAACAAAAGAGACAAAACATATATTTTTTTGTATTTTGGTTAGTATTAAACAAATAAAAGCTAAAAGTGCTTGATGATTCCCCTCAGAGACAATTACAGTATCAAAGATAGAGCCTCACAATGGTGCTCTTGATTAATGATTAATATGCAATTGATGTATGATTTTAGGGTCAAAAATTGGGGTATGACACCGACTTTGGTCAAAACCCTAATTTGGAAGGTTAGATGAACTTGAAGCTTGCATCTTTCAATCAAGGCTTTGACTTGGAGATGATAAAACCCCGACCTCAGGAGAATGCCATTGGAGATGATGCCTGAGACCTCAGATTTGATTTTCTTAATCAAGGATTTCCTCAGCCTTAGCTTCCCTTTTTTGGTCAATTTTCTTGAACAGTAACAATGCTATGAATGAAAGCATTGTGTGAATGACCTACATGAGGTATGCACATGAAAGTGATATGAAATCCAATTGGGTATAAATAAGTGGGCAAATTTTGGGGTGCAACACATGCGACAACTCGGGTATCCACAATACATACAAGGATCCTAGTCATCTTAGTAAAGATATTGGGGAGATAAGGACTATGATTCTGGAGCATGGTAATTCTGAAAGGAAGTTTGCTATTAGTCTTCCAAAAGGCCTTATAAATTGCTTAAGAAAAAAAATTGCTTAACAGGTACCTTACTTTGTTCTACTACCTACTGTGTAATTGAGTTTACAGGAGGTGCTTGTGCTTTGAGAGGGAGTCTGCTTTGCTACTCCTACTGTGTTAGGATATACTTTATACTTTGTTAGTAAAAGCTAACATATGTTGAGGGGAGACGTTACTCTCCTATGTTACCCTGCTTGTTCTTTCCGCTGTTGTTGTTGCTCTTCTGATGCAAGGGTTATTTGGTTGTTTTAACAAAAATTTGCCAAAGGGGGAGATTGTAGTTTCTCTAAGATTGACATGCATTTTGGTAAAACCAACCTAGGTGAAACATGTTGAATAAAAAGTCATATCATTCAGTTTTCAACATGTTGAACAAGATGTCATAACATTACAGGTATGACATCGTGTTTACTGGGACGTGCTTGTTGGAGCTGATCTGTCAAGATATATCAGTTATTTTGTTAGCTACAAAATATTGTGGAATATTTGGTTAGCTTATGTTTATCCAAGATCGACTAAATCTGAGATATTTGTTGGTTTTTACAATCTCTATAATTTGAAACAATTTAAGAAATATTGGATTAAAACCTTTTTTTTGGAGATCAAGCAACAGACTTTGTGCAACCTCCTTGCTGCGGTTTTAGGCCCAATTCAGTCAATACTAATTCTATAAACAGACTGGCCTATACCTAGTTTTAAGTGGAACTGATATTTGTATTTTTAGGGTTCTAGGAATCCTTATTGTTAGTTGTGTTGTAAGTCTCATGTGTGTGCATTCACAAACCTGTAGGTGTTGAATGTTGTTTAATCTCCGAAGCAGTTAAGCAAGGAGAGTGGTGTCGTTCTCATAAGCTTTTAAGCATTGAGAATTGTGCGTTTTGGAAGAGTGTCTTCTACTATTTATTATTTGTGGTGTTTGCCACGGGTTGTGATTGTGGGGATTTGAGGAGGGCCTCATACCTAGGTGAGTCTTAGGTAGAAGTGATAGGAAGTGTAGTGATTAAGTGAGAAGTTTTAAACGGGGGAGTTTAACTTTGAATTGATACTATTGCATATTGATTTCATCCCTGGCTTGGTAGCCCTCGGAGTAGGAAGGTTGTTCTGAACTGGGTAAACAATTCCTTATGTCTTTTATCTTTCTGCACTATTTATCGTTACTGTTGTCATCTTGTTCCATAAACTCTATCAACAGATATTTGTGTCGTGACATCTCATTCGACATCACATATGTGATACCATAATTTCAATACGGATATGAAACCAATCTCACATCAAACCCGAAGGTTGATGCGGATATTGAGATAATGTCGACGCATAGAGGCAAACCTAAAATTATAGAACCTGCAGATCTCAACAGATCTGAAGCCAAACAAAAAATCAAAACCTCAAGATGCCAACTCAGAACCAAAAAACACAAACTTGTAAAGTATGAGCAACCACCATAGAGAACACACAACTCCATATCTGAAGTAGCCGAAAGTCGATCCTCCTGGAGTGATCATCGACGGAACCAAACCGGAGCAGGAAAGACAAAAACCGGCCAATCCAGACAAGAATATATTGATTGAAACAAAAATATATTCAGATCTTGAATTGTTCTTTATTTGAAACTTGATATTGACTTTGTTGATCCTTTTCTATGTTTATCTTTTTCTAAAATATCTTCAGAATTAATGACTTCTACTTTTACAGGTTTTGAGTTAGTCTCATGAAAAGTAATATGAACAAGTTCTTATGTAGTCAGGGTTCTTTTGTTAAAGACTCTGAATTTTTTTGCTTGAAATGGAATATTCTATTAATATACTTTCATTAGCTTTTGCGTCAAATTTTTTTAGGTTATCTTTCATGTTATTAAAGATATAGCATTTGTACCCAAAGACATGTAAATGAGAAATATTTGACTTTTTTCCTTTATATAGTTGATTGAGCGTCCGTTTAGATTGGTATTATCAAGACACGATTCATAACATAGCAAATAGTGTTTACTACATCAACTCAAAAGTACTTTTAAAAATACAACAATCTAAAAAGAGGTTAAATAAACATCCTTAAAAAACACTGATTAAAAAAATATTTATTTTTAAAATAGTTAAAATTCAAAAAAATATTTTGTGGGGGAAGTTGAGTGCATACAGAGTATACTTATGGATTGTATATACACAATACTTAATGGACATTAAAAAGTGGCTCAAGCAAATAACTAAAATAATTAATTGATGTATTGAACTATAAATGTTTCCAGGAGATATGAAAATGTACATAGGACTTATCTTTAGATTCCCAAGCATATTATGTTTAGATTCCCAAGCAGATATTTTTTATATCATACTTTAGACTGACGTGATTACGATTTAGACCTAATCCAAGATCATTATACACCATATTTCCATTTTCATAGTTAGTGAGAATCTTATTTTTGTCCTTCAAATTGTATATTAATATTTAGTGTATAAATAGCTTCTCTTTTATCCTATCTTGGTTGGGATATTTATATCTTCTAAATTATCATAAATCTAATATCATAAATTAATTTAAGAACAAAATAAATTATAAATTTGTTATATCAATTTAGGTTTTTCGCATATTCTCATTGAATTAATAATTTTGTTTGTATTAAAATATTTTATCAAAAACAAGAAAAGTTGTTTGTTATATAATTTAATTGTTTTCTTTAACAATAAATTAAACATTGAGAAAAAACCAAAATGAAAAAAAAAATTATTTAAATTTTTTCCTCAAACTATCCTACATTCTAATTTAATATCCAATTATGATACCATAGGGAAAAAATCCGTGAGTGCATTGGATTTTATTCAATTACTATTATGTATATTATGATTATTTTTTTAATAAATAAAATAACTAATAAAATTAAATGTGTGTTTTAGTGGTGAAGGTTTGAATTAAGAGAGTGAATCCATATATATTTTTTTTAGTAATTTCTAGCTAAATTTCTTTATTTATAATAATTTATATTTAAGTTATTCTTTATTAATGATAACTCACTTTAATTATATTATAAATAAATATTTTTTTAAAATAAAATAAAAAGAAATTTAGGATATCGGTTAATTTGGAGATGCATATTCGAACTAATCCATATCTCAAATTTCTCAATTTCTTTTCGAGTTTTTTCGGATATGCATATCCGAAAAAACTTATGACATTTTAAATCTAACATTTTATTAAAAAAAACATTTGAAAAATGTGTTTACGGATATGCATATCCAAAACATCTTTAAAATGTGAAATTGTTAGTTCGAATAATCATATCCGAAGGATATTTTGAAAGTTTCAAAGGTGTTTTTCACTCTATAAGAATGCAATGAGAAATTCCTAATTTCATATTCAAATTCTATTAGGTGCAAATTGTTTTGCTTATAAAAATAAACTAATAATTTTAAATAATATAAATATTGAAAAAATATTTTTAATTATACATCTTAATTTTATTTTAATAATTTAAATTTTTTACTACTTTATTAGTTTTTAAAAATAATTATTACATTTATTAAAAGTATTAAAAATATATGATTACATTTATTTAAAAAAAACTAAAAGTATATGATTATGTTTTTTTTTAAAGTTAAGATGGTTGTTGTTGATTTGAATTTTTTTTTATAATAGGCGGTTGATTTGAACATTGATCGGAGATGATCGGAGATGATAGAGCGGTCATCGGTTGCAACTTATGGTGGTTGAAAGAACTTCATCCATCATAAAAATTATTTTCAAAATAAATCAAATGTGGAATATTGTGTGATATAACAATTGTGTTAAGTATGTAGAGTATATAGATACGTGAATTCATAGTAATTGACTGTTGTAAAAATTATGAGTCGCATAGTGTGATCATTGGTTGTTGTGGTTATTGACACGTTTTTAATATGAAATGTCTGTCATAAGTATATGAATTCAACAAACGTAAAACATGTAGTATTATTAGTTGAAGCTTAAAAAACTTCATAAACATGAGAATGCCAAAGCAAGCATGAGAGTGCAAAAGCTTTGGTCGTTAGGGGGCAGAATTTCAAATACCCTTTGCTGTTGGGTCCGGTGACTTGTCGGTAGACATGCAGGGAGCAGGGTTGCGTACGTGCCTTTGTGTAGCATGGCCATGTTGCCATCTCTTGAAATTACAAGATAGCTAGATAGATCAATTTAAATTGTCAAAATCTTATATATAAATCCAAGGTTGTCATGATGGCAACCCTAGCCACATGTCACCTTGGTAGTATCTCTAAATAAAATTTGGCCACATGTCACCTTCATAGTAAATCTAAACAAAAATCTTAATTTTGACTTTTACTAATTTAACCCTATATTAAAAATAAATAAATATAATTATCATAATAATAATATAATATAATATTCAACCACAAATATTAATAATAATTTTATAAATATGTAATATATAATATTCATAAGTTTATATTTTATTAATTTGTTTAAAAAATTCAAACTATTGTTATAAATGATTAATAATATTTTATTTAAATTAAAAAATAAAATGTAAGTAATTTGTAACAAAAAATTAAAAGTCCTTATTATTTAGTTTATTTCAGATTTAAAAATAAAAATAAATTTAACATAAGTTTATATTTTATTAATTTAAAAAAAAAATTCAAACTATTTTTATAAATGATTAATAATATTTTATTTAAATTAAAAATAAAATGTAAGTAATTTGTAACAAAAAATTAAAAGTCCTTATTATTTAATTTATTTTATATTTAAAAATAAAAATAAATTTAACATAAGTTTATATTTTATTAATTTTAAAAAAATTTAAACTATTGTTATAAATGATTAATAATATTTTATTTAAATTAATTTTTTTTAATTAATTATAATAAATGTAATGACAACCAATCACTACATATTATTCCAAGAAAAAATCAAATAATTATCAATAATTTTATGTATAATATTGAGTATATATTTTTTTA
This sequence comes from Vicia villosa, assembly GCF_029867415.1. Lineage (NCBI taxonomy): Eukaryota > Viridiplantae > Streptophyta > Magnoliopsida > Fabales > Fabaceae > Vicia > Vicia villosa. Next base: position 402,943 of record NW_026705574.1, read on the forward strand.
AATGGTGGAGTATAAACTAAATAAAACAAAAACGGTGGATTATAATAAATGTTACAATTATGAATTTCATTAAAATAAAATTTAACCATCATTATTTGATTCTCTCATATTAGAAATCAAATGTATGATCAGTTTTATAGTTACTCTTTTTTCAACTTTTCCACACTAACTCCAAATTAATTTTCTTTATTACTAAATAAATTTTGTTAAAACGGAGGAGTATTATTTCAAAAAAAAAAATTAATTAATAAATTGATGATTCGCTCATTTATTACATTAATATAAAATTTTAATTAATAAATTGATTAATTACTATTTTTATTAATTGGTGATAAATTTATAACACAAACCTTTGAATTACTTTTGTCCCTTTGTATTCCTCCACACCTTTTATAATATTTATAAGTTTATATTTTATTAATTTGTTAAAAAAATTCAAACTATTGTTATAAATGATTAATAATATTTTATTTAAATTAAAAAATAAAATGTAAGTAATTTGTAACAAAAAATTAAAAGTCCTTAATATTTAGTTTATTTCAGATTTAAAAATAAAAATAAATTTAACATAAGTTTATATTTTATTAATTTTAAAAAATTTAAACTATTGTTATAAATGATTAATAATATTTTATTTAAATTAAATTTTCTTTTGAATTAATTATAATAAATGTAATGACAACCAATCACTACATATTATTCCAAGAAAAAATCAAATAATTATCATTAATTTTATGTATAATATTGAGCATATATTTTTTTAAATGGTGGAGTATAAACTAAATAAAACAAAAACGGTGGATTATAATAAATGCTACAATTATGAATTTCATTAAAACAAAATTTAACCATCATTATTTGATTCTCTCATATTAGAAATCAAACGTATGATCAGTTTTATAGTTACTTTTTTTCAACTTTTCCACCGTAACTCCAAATTAATTTTCTTTATTACTAAATAAATTTTGTTAAAACGGTGGAGTATTATTTAAAAAAAAATTTAATTAATAAATTGATGATTCACTCATTTATTAAATTAATATAAAATTTTAATTAATAAATTGATTAATTACTATTTTTATTAATTGGTGATAAATTTATAACACAAACCTTTGAATTACTTTTGTCCCTTTGCATTCCTCAACACCTTTTATAAACAACCTTAATCACACATTCATTATTTATTCACTTCTATATCCATTTCACTTATTTACTATTTTTTAGAATTTTTCACTTTGTCTATTATCGATAACAACTTCAACCCGAAGTTCTTCTTTCATTGCTATGTTTTATAGATTTGTGTATTTTAATGAGTTGTGCAAATTATTTCAAAAATAATTTGTAGATTACTTTATCTTATTATTAAATCTCATACTAAATTATTTTATTTTCATGTTAAATACATTGTATGTTTTTGCAGGTTTAAGGTAGATAGGATATGACAAGAAGAAACAATGAAAATTATATTTTCTTTGAAATAAGTAAATGCAAGAGATCGGAGGTAAATCGGAGTAGAGTGTAATTATGTTCATCCGAAACATTTGGCTAAACTCCTTAATTATCTCAAGAACAAATAATTAAATTGTAATTTAAATATAATTTCTCACATACATGGAGAGAATGAAAACCATAGACATTACTCCATGACCTCCAAGATTTTTTATTCTCCTAATTTTCTTTCATTTCTAACCCTTGATTTCCTACATGTGAGGATGTAGAGTATGTCCAAACATTCTCATAATTTATTTGTAGTTTATTATTATTTTTCGTAAGAGCTTTGTTCTATCCATAAAACTTTAGATACAAGGTGTCTATTTCTCCATTTTATCAATTTAATATTTATTTATTATTATTAGTATTAGATTAGTAGTTTTATGATTATTGTGTTTGGTAATATTTTTATTTAATAATTTCAACTTCACATTATGTAAGGATTTTCTCCTCAATATTGACACTTAAATAATAAGTATACTCAATATTTGTTTCTATTGAAATTGTTGTTTATGAGAATACTCAATATTTGTTTCTATTGAAATTATTGTTTATGAGAATCAAATGAGTTGATGTTCTCCACCTCCTCAATGTTAAAAAACTGAACACAAGAAAATTTTATCGTGTATATAATATGCTTATTTTTAACACTTTAAAAACTCTATTGTAACTAATTAATGTGCAAGAGATCGTATGTACGAACTTCAAAATCTCTCATATCTAAAAAGATATAAAACTGATTAAGATATTAAGATATTGAAGTTACTTTCTTCATATTTTTGCTATTTATTTTATTTGACTATTTACTTAGTCTATTATAAATTTTAGTTTTTTAAATTTGATTGTAGTAGTCATTTTATTGCAATTATATATGTCACTACTTTTTACCAAAAATAAATAAAATATATCATTATAGTTTCTTCAAATTTGAAGTATAATGTATTGAATATGACCTAAATTCTTTTGTCCAATGAATTATATTGTATTAACAAATTTAATAATATATTACAATGTTGCTCTAAAAAATTGAAAGAATTATACCTACAAAAATATCCATCTCAATTCACTAATAACTCGAATTTGTTTTCTCGGTATCTTATACAATATATTATAGGTAAAATCACATCAATAAAAAATTAATTAATAAGTATTATATTCAACCTTTTTAATCAACAATTAAAAATATTTATTTCCATTAAAGAGGAAATTAGGTATCCATATTGGTGACAACATCTTTATTTTAAATTGTATAATTTTAAACTCGAAGCAATTCTAAATATTATATGCAAAAGATAGAATAAATAAAAAATCAAGAAGAGCATGCTTTAAGATTCTTAAAATTATAAACATTGTAGTTTTAATAAATTATAATTTCAAAAAATTTAAGATATCATTTTAAAGTCTTTCCGCGCAACGCGCGGGTTAACATCTAGTTTAATTAACATTAGACTTTTTAGATCATGTTTAAGGTAGTCATGTTACAAGTATTTCAATTTGACCATATAAATGACACGCTAAAAGCACACAAGAGTTTAACCGTAGTTTCTGACATTAGAGAACCATCTATTAAATTATTTAGGAATTTTTTTCTTAATCAACTACCTAACTAAGAAAAAGAGACCACCAAACTTCCTAAATTATCCTTAATAGAAAATTTAATTACCCTTACAAAAGCCCTTTATTATAATTTGCTAAATCAAAGTTTTATTCCCACCAATCTCATCTATCCATTCCTCCAAGTGGCACTCCCTTTTCATATTCCTATTGGTTGTTTTTTTTTAATAAGCAATTGATATAAGAAATCGCACTAGGAGTGCAACCCTTACAACAACAAAAAAAACTCTAATTAGAGTTGTAATTGTTTAGAGGTAATTTGTACCAATCGTAAAAAATTAACCTAGGTCTGATATCACTATTACAAAACCATCTCCAAGAATAGTACATAATGTTAGAGATTATCACATCAAAGCTAAAGGGAGCATCTTCAAAAATAATATTATTTCTTGTTATCCAAATACTCCAAATGAGATTGATTTTTGCTCTATTCTTTGTGTTTTTCACCTTCTCTTGGATTCTACCAAAACTCTTGAATTCTTCAATGGAAAACTCCAAGCCATTTCCCAACCAAAGATAAATTCTTTCTCAAACCCCTTTCGTAGCAAGACAATGGAAGAAGAGGTGTTCTGAAGTTTCCCGGTGATTAGAACAAAATAAGCAATCAAGAGAGGGGAAATTAGACAAACCTCTATGAGCCAAAAGATCTTTTAGAGGAAGTCTATTGATGAAGAATCTCCAAGAAAAAATTTGTATCTTTTTCGGAATATTAATCTTCCAAATAACATCCAACTTTTTGATTGTAGAAGTTGGCCAAGCCGAATCCTTCGCATTAGAAACCGCCGTTGAAACACTTGAGACCGAAAAACTACCATCGGAAGTTAGATTCCAAAGAAAGTCATCGGATTTGGAGTCGTCCGGAATGATGTCGTCTAGTAAAACCTTTAAGTCCCTCAATTGTGAAGCTCCGGCCGAGACACCCCTGTTAGAGCCCGGAAGTCGAATTTGATCATTTCCAACAATAGCTTCAAGATTCCACGAAAAAGCTCTGTTATTCCAAGAGATCACCTCTCTAACCGCACAAAGCTTATTGGGTGCAAAATCAAACAAGTACGGAAAAGAGGTACTAAGAGTTTGATCACCCAACCAACAACTTTTCCAAAAAAAATGTCATTACCTTTCTTGAACTTGCACTCGACTCAATCGGTGAATCCTTCATCGGAACTCTCCTCCTTGAAATCATTAAGAATGACCTCCTTCCACCAAGTAGAATTCTCTCGGTTTAGAACTTCCTCGCAAGAAGCTAGCACTTTGAGTTTTGGATTGAGATATCGCAAGAGAATAAATTTACTCCAAATAGCATTATCCTCCTTCAAAATTCTCCACTTCCATTTTAAAAGAAGAGCTTTGTTCATTTCACCAACATCTCTTATTCCTAACCCTCCTCTCTCTTTGGACTTACAAACAGTCTTCCACTTCACCCAATGAATACATCTTTTATTAATGTTACCATTCCATAAAAAAGTTACTAAGGAGACTTCTAACTTCATTTAAGAAATATTCCAGAGCTTTGTAAAAAGAGAGAGTGAAAATAGGAATAGCGTTAAGCACCGAATTAATTAGAGTCGCCCTACCTTCAATCGAGATGTTTCTTCCTTTCCACCTTGTTAACCTTGATTTGATATTGGTTACCACCTCCTTCCACACTCTCTTTCTCCTACCTCCACCACCAATCCATATCCCTAAGAAGTTAAAAGGTAAACTACCTTTTTTGCAAGAGAGAAAAGAAGTATCCGAATTTAAAAGCCATTCACCAATCTGAACTCCAAAAACATTGCTTTTGTGGAAATTGATTTTCAAACCGGAAACAGGCTCAAAACCTCTCAACAACACGTTCATACTCCAAAGGTTTTCACAAGTGGGTTCTCCTATGATTACGGTGTCGTCCGCGAATTGAAGGATATCCACATACTCTTCTAAACCATATTTGAAAGGCATAAAATCTCCCACTTCCATCGATTTTTTAGTGAGAGTGGTTAGGCCTTCCATAGCTAGGGCGAAAAGGAAAGGAGAGATGGGATCGCCTTGACATAAACCTCTTTGAACTTTGAAGTCTTTAGTGACACTACCATTAACCAAAACGGACATATGACTAGTAAACACACAAGAATCCATCCGTTTCAACCATCTCTTCCCGAATCCCACCCTCCCTAAAATCCATCTAAGGTAATTCTAAGAAATAGAATCTTAAGCCTTTTCGAAGTCTACTTTAAGAAGAAGACAACCCCTCTTTTTTTTTGCCCAATCAAACAATTCGTTCACTAATAATACACCATCCATCATACTTCTTCCCGGAACAAAGGCGGTTTGGTTTGAAGAAACCAATTTTTCCAATACACTTTTCAATCTCCCCGCCATGATCTTCGCAAGAATCTTATATACGCTCCCCACTAAGCAATTGGACGATACTCGGACAAATCTTGCGAATTATTATTTTTTGGAATAAGTGCTAGAAAAGATGAAGTAATGGCTTTAACAAGCATACCTTTAGAGTAGAATCCCATGCATAACTTCAACAAATCAACTTTAATGAGTGGCCAAAACCTTTTGAAGAAATCCAAAGAGAATCCGTTCGGACCCGGGCTTTTGCTTCCTTCACAAGACCGAATAGAATTCTTTATTTCCTCTTCGGAGAAAGGATGTTCAAGACCCAACGAATCTTCAATAGAAAGAGATTTCAAATGGATCCCATGAAGCTCCGGTCTATTACAAACTTCCTCTTTAAAGAAATTTTCAAAATGCTTAAAGATATGGTCTTTAACTTCGTCAACCTCTTCCAAACTACCCGCCCTAGTGACAATGGAGAAAAGAGAATTCCTTCTTCTTCTATCTCTTAAGGAATTGTGGAAGAATCTAGAGTTGTCGTCCCCTTCGGCAAGCCAAAGTTGTCTCTACTTTAGCCTTGAGTAACCTTCTTTTTTGTTTAGATTCTCCCAAAACTCCTCTGTCACTTTAAGTCTTTTCTTTACCACCTCTTCCAGAGCGTTACCTACAAAATGAGCAAATAAGTCATCTAAAGCATGCATTTCTTTCCCATCCTTGTCAATTTTGAGATCTATCCATCCATAGACCGTTTTATTCCACCAAGAGATCCGAGTTTTTAGAGCTTTCATCTTTTCTACCAAGCAATAGTCACCTCTCCCTTTGACGTTAATTTTATTCCACTCCTCTTCCACAAAAGAAGGAAACTCCTCATGCTTAAGCCACAAGTTTTTAAACTTAAACGGTTTAGGTCCCCAATTCTTCCTATTATCGTTCAACCAAATAGGAGCATGATCGGAAACATCCCTTTTGCCTATGTATTGCCCTTCCACCTGTTAGACGCTGGCCTTAGGATCTAGAGGGGGGGTGAATAGATCTTACACAGTTTTGCGGAATTAATTGAACTTTAAGCGGAAGTGATTCTGAATCGACTCGTGTCTATTCCGAACCACTATTGAAACGATTGTATATGTGTTAAAACCACTAACCAGCTTGAGATAAACGATAAGAGAATACACTATAGAATCAATACGTAGCTCTATTGAAAATCAATTAATTTCTTATATGATGAACGACGTTTGCAATGCAGTAATGGTGAAAGAAGCAAAAACACAAACACTTGGTGATAATGATCAAATTGATGGTAGTTCAATGTGTGATGGATTGTGATGTTTATATAAGACCTTAATTCACAATCTTAACACTCGAATCGTTGATCAATTTGCTATTATAACCAAATATGAACAGAACGTAAATGAAAAGGTAAAAGCGACAAGAACACGATATTTGTTTAGGCAGTTCGTCGATCGTCCTCGCTACGACTACGTCTGCCCCCAATTCCAAACTGAAATTGGGAAATCTTTCATTAATGTTGAAAGCAGTTTATACAAAGAAGATAACAAAGCGATAAACCATAAACCAATTATGTCGATCCTTTGAATCTTCTTCCCCCTTAATCTTGAGTCAGATCAAGGTTATCCAAGAGCTTCACTTAATCCCTTTTCTGCAGTGTCTTGAATTGCCTTGAACCCTTGTTCTTCAATCTTCACACTCAGATGGATCCTCGATGAAACCTCTTGATAAAAACCCCCAAGAAACACCTATCTTGGAGGACAAACCCCGCAGATTTTATTCACCAAAAACCCCACAAATCTTCACCCACTAGGAATCTTCAATTCCGTTCCATGGACGTTATCGAACTCGATCACTAACCCTCAACGCAAGAATGATTATGTGTAATTGTGTTGGAGATGACGAAGAACGAAGATGAGAAGCCTTTGTGTATCTTTCAGTCGTTGGTGTTGATTTCAATAATGAACATTTGATAATATATATGAGTGCTTTTCAGTAGATGCAGAGAAAACCAAGAATTCTGGCATTTTTGATCAGATAGGTCGACCTCTTGTGATGCTTAGGTCGACCTAACAGAGCTGCTTATCCTTTTTGATCAGATAGGTCGACCTCTTGTGGTGCTTAGGTCGACCTAACAGAGCTGCATATCCTTTGGATGTTATTTGTTCCCAGTTAGGTCGACCTGGTAAAGGAGTAGGTCGACCAGAATCCACTTCAAATGCGTTTTGGGGAATTTTTCTCAGATTAGGTCGACCTAGTTGATGTGTGGGTCGACCTAACAGAAGTGTATGAGATTTTCTCCATTTTAGGTCGACCTGGATTGACAGTAGGTCGACCTAGCTGCTGCTTTTCTACATTTTTCTTGTTTTGCTTGTGTTGAGTCGACCTATATGCATAGTAGGTCGACCTGCTCTGTTATAAGTAACCAATGCTTGCTTTTCTTTTGAGTTCTTCTGCTTGTGCCTTGTTGCTTGTATGCTTGTTGAGTTTGCCATGAATCAAAAACATCTTTGTGAGTGTGATCTTGTATTCACATACTCCCCCTTTTTGATGATGGCAAACCGGTAGTAGAAGCTTTGGCAATAAGTGGTAAAAGCTCCCCCGTACACTCAGCATTTATTTACTCAGCTGAGCTCCCCCGTACACTCAGCATCTATCTATCTCCCCCTTTGACAACATCAAAAGAGATACAAGAAAAACAGAAGAGGAGAGTAACGAAAGAAACATAGATAAAATGCTAGCATTCATAGTATAGAAAAGAAAAGGTAGATAGTAATAGCATGAGAGCCAAATATGTTTAAAGGTGTATTAAAGATGAGACACATATATGAGCAAGAGAGATATATGTATGAAGTCACTATAAGCATGTTAATTGATAGCATATTATAGTATCAATAATATTTTTGGAAGTGAACCACAATTACGTTACCGCTTTTTCAATATGTAGGTGTCAACTTTGGTGGCAGCCTTTAGTCAATGTGGAATGACGCCTGTCTTGATGATGAACTACCTTTACGCTAAGAGAAATGTTAGCAGAAAAAAATATATAAAGTAAAGGAATAATATTAAGAGACAACAAACGTAATTAGCACAAATTAGAGATATCGAGTATCCCTAATTCCCTACGAATGTTGAAGTGTTGCTCCGTTGCTAGAGGTTTGGTGAAGATGTCGGCTAGTTGCTTCTTGCTTTCTACATGTTCAAATGTAACGTCTCCTTTCTCTACATGATCTCGTAGGAAGTGATGTCTTATTTCAATATGCTTGGTACGTGAGTGTAAGACAGGATTTTTACTCAAGTTTATGGCACTTGTGTTGTCGCACATGATAGGTATGCGATCAAGCTTAATACCAAAGTCAAGAAGTTGTTGCTTGAGCCATAATATTTGTGCACAACAGCTTCCAGCAGCTACATATTCTGCCTCTGCAGTAGATAATGCAACCGATACTTGTTTCTTGCTATGCCAATTTATCAATGAATTTGAGAATAGATGACATGTTCCACTGGTGCTTTTTCTATCGGATTTGCAGCCAGCAAAATCTGAATCGGAGAATCCTACCAAATGGCACTCATTTCCTTTTGGATACTATAGGCCATATGTAGTAGTTCCACGTAAGTATCGCAGAATTCTTTTGACAGCTTTTAAGTGAGATTCTTTTGGACAAGATTGATATCTTGCACACATACACACACTAAACATAATGTCTGGTCTTGAGGCAGTAAGATACAATAGTGAACCTATCATACCTCGGTACAATTTCACGTCAACCTCTTTACCTTTCTCATCTTTGTCTAGAGTAGTATTTGTTGCCATAGGTGTGTCAATTTCCTTCGCTTCACTCATTCCAAATCTTTTGAGCAACTCCGTACAGTATTTAGTTTGATTCACAAACGTTCCATGACTGAGTTGCTTGATTTGTAGGCCAAGGAAGAAATTTAGCTCACCCATGAGACTCATCTCAAATTCACTCTGCATAAGCTTAGAAAAATCTTTGACAAGTTTTGCATTAGTCGACCCAAATATAATATCATCTACATAAACTTGGACTAAGAGAACATCTTTATCTTTTCTTTTAATAAAGAGAGTAGTGTCAACTTTACCCCTAGAGTACCCTTGACTAAGAAGAAATTTGCTCAAACGTTCGTACCAAGCCCGAGGGGCTTGTTTAAGACCGTATAGAGCACGTTTCAACTTATACACATGAGTTGGGTACATGTAATTTTCAAAGCCGGGTGGCTGAGCAACATAGACTTCTTCATTTATATAGCCATTTAGAAAAGCACTTTTAACATCCATTTGGAATAGTTTGAAGTCTTTAGAACACGCATAAGCAAGTAAGAGACGAATAGCTTCGAGACGTGCTATAGGAGCGTATGTCTCTTCATAATCAATACCTTCCTCTTGATTATAACCTTGGGCAACTAATCTAGCTTTGTTTCTAGTAATAACGCCGTTTTCATCAAGTTTGTTACGAAAAACCCATCTAGTGCCTATTACTTGATGATCTCCCGGATGAGGGACTAAGTCCCAAACATCATTCCGTTTAAATTGGTTTAATTCTTCTTGCATGGCCATTAGCCAATGCTCATCAAGTAATGCATCCTTAGCGTTTTTCGGCTCAACTTGTGAAACAAAAGCAAAATGATGACAGAAGTTACTTATCTTTGAGCGTGTTGTAACGCCCCTTGAGATGTCTCCTATTATATTGTCAATTGGATGGTCTTTCACATTTGTCCAGGCCTTAGGAAGTTCTTCATTGTTTGAGATGCTTTCTTTTTCATTTTCATCATGAGACTCATCTTTCTCTCTCTCAGCATCTTTCTTTACAATACTTTCATTCTCGTCTTCCTTATCCTTGACAATGTCTTCAGTGGAAGGACCTGCACCACTAAACGAAAGACCTTTCTCGACACATTTTGTATAAGATTCATCAAAAGACACGTGTACTGACTCTTCTACTATAAGTAATCTCTTATTATATACCCGATATGCTTTGCTAGATTGTGAGTAACCCAGGAATATGCCCTCATCAGCCTTAGCATCGAATTTACCAAGATTATCCTTACCATTGTTCAAGACAAAACACTTGCAACCGAATACATGGAGATGAGATACATTTGGTTTTCTACCTTTTAGTAATTCATAGGGAGTTTTGTTCAGTATAGGACGTATTATTATCCTATTCAAAACATAACATGCGGTACTAATCGCGTCAACCCAGAAATACTTGGGTAGATTACCCTCATTCAGCATTGTTCTTGCCAGCTCCTCTAGAACCCGATTTTTACGTTCAACTACTCCGTTTTGTTGAGGTGTTCTAGGAGCTGAAAAGTTATGCTCAATTCCATGTTTATCACAGTATTTTTCAAAAAGAATGTTTTCAAACTCTCCACCGTGATCACTTCGAATTGCAACTATTTTGTTGTTCATTTTGTTTTGACATAATCTTGCAAATTGTGTGAAAGCTGGAAAAGTTTGATCCTTACTAGGTAGAAAGATTGTCCAACAAAATCTAGAGTAATCATCGACAATGACAAAACCATAGGTGTTTCCACCTATGCTTTTAGTCCTTGAAGGGCCAAAGAGATCCATGTGAAGTAGTTCAAGAGGGCGTGATGTTGAAACCACGTTTTTTGATTTAAAAGAGATTTTTGTTTGCTTTCCCTTTTGACAAGCATCACATAGATGATCTTTTGAAAACTTCATTTTAGGTAAGCCGATTACTAAATCTTTTGAGACAACTTTATTAAGTAAGTCAAAATTTATGTGGGCGAGACGTCTATGCCAAAGCCATGAGTCTTCGCCCAGAGCAATTAGACACTTGGTACTAGACTTAGATACCTCATCCAAGTTTAGCATGTAGATGTTGTTTACTCTTAAGCCCTTAAACATAATGTCTCTTTTCTTAGTATGTTCTATTGTGCAGCCAGAATTTGTAAACATTACTTTAAAATCTTTGTCACACAATTGACTTATACTTAAAAGATTATGTTTAAGACCTTCTACTAGCAGCACATCAGTTATAATAGTGGTAGAAGGGTTACCTACACTTCCTTTACCAAGTATGGCTCCCCGATTGTTATCTCCATAGGTGACATACCCCTTTTTCTTTGCTTGAAACTCAACGAAAAGAGATAGGTCTCCCGTCATGTGTCTTGAACATCCGCTATCAAGGAACCACAACCTTTCGGCAATGTCAAGACACTTTTCCTGCAAAATTAATTTAGAGAGGGAGGTCCCCAATTTTCATTGGGTCCTTGGTAGTGAATACACATTGTGTTGCACTTAGGCAACCATTGAAATACTCCTTTAGGAACTAAAATTCTCCTAAATTTGCATTTTTCAATGGTATGTCCCTTTTTGCAACAATAATGACAGGTAATATGATGAGAATATGCTGTTTTGCTAGTTGATACTTTTGGTACAAAAGTGTATTTACTATATAAAGGAGTATACGATCTTTTGAACTTTTTTGGATCAACCGCAAAAGTCACTTTTGGTTGTAGAGCCTTGTCTAACTTGGCTTTTAGATCTCTTACTTCTTTTTGCCAAATGTGACATGTCTCACAACCAAACCATGATGTAGGATCTATTTCAACTTTATCCTTTTGAATGTCTAGCATAGATTGTTTTAAAGCTTCCATATCCTTTTCGGTTTTCTCAACTTTTGATTCAAGATATGAAAAGATTTTCTTATTTGAGGCCAAAAGTTTGAAAGCTTCAATTGCATCTCTATGTAATTCTTCAAAAGCACGTTTTAGTTGAGAATGAGATACCTTATCTATGAGTTCAGGTTTAAGATGACTTACAGCTTTCTTTTTCTTGTGTTGATGAGCCATAAGGCATAAGTTTGCTGATTCTTCTTCATCGCTTGATGAGCTTTCACTAGATGAATCACTTTCCCATGCTATGTAGGCTCTCTTAGATTTGTTATGACCTTTGCTTTGGTTCTTCTCTTTTTCTTTCTTAATGTATGGACAATCCGGTTTGTAGTGACCGGCTTTCCCACAATTGAAGCAAAGGCCTTTGATTTTTCCTTTGTTGTCGTCATCTTGTTTGAACTTGTTTGATTGCTTTCTATAGTTGATCAAGCCTTTATCAGAATGTTTTGCTCCATTTTTCTTTAGATATTTGTTGTATCTTCGCACAAACAGTCCCATTTCCTCATCATCGGAGTCTTCGTCATCACTTGTATCACTATCCACTAGCTCTTGTCTTGAGGTCTTGGAGCTTGAAGCTTTTAGAGCTATTGACTTCTTCTCTACCTCTTTCTCCATGTTCTTTTCTTTCTTTGCCCTTTTCTCATGCATGTCAAGGCATTTAAGGTGTTGTTCATGTTCCTCTAGTTTACCAAAGAGAGTGGTAATGTCTAAGGTATTTAGATCATTTGCTTCCTTTATTGCTGTAACCTTGGGTTGCCATTCCCTGTTCAAGCATCTTAAGATTTTGTTAGTAGCAACTGCATTGGAAACAGGTCTATCAAGAGAATTTAACCGATTTTTCAGGTGAACGAATCTCTTCTGCATGCTTTCGATGGATTCACCATCTTCCATGTGGAAGAGTTCGAACTCTTGAGTTAACGTATTGATCCTAGCTAGTTTGACATCATCCGTTCCCTCGTGGGCAACTTGCAATGTGTCCCACATAGCTTTAGCGGATCTACAATGGGAAACGCGATAGTATTCATCAACTCCTAGAGCTGAGATTAGAATGTTTCTCGCTTTCCAATCGTATGCATATCTCTTTTCATCTTCAGCATCCCAAGTATTTTCTTGTTTTGGAACAACTGCACCAGCTGCATTTGTCATGGTGATCTGAAAGGGACCATTGACAATAGCTGTCCAGATGTTCCTATCAATTGAATTGATGTGGACACACATACAATCCTTCCAATAGCCATAGTTTTCACCGTTGAAAACTGGAGCTCTATTGTGAGCCCCTTTAGGTCCGGAAGCCATCTTTCCAATAAGTGTTTCACGTAGCACGGAATAAACCAGAGCTCTTGATGCCACTTGTTAGACGCTGGCCTTAGGATCTAGAGGGGGGGTGAATAGATCTTACACAGTTTTGCGGAATTAATTGAACTTTAAGCGGAAGTGATTCTGAATCGACTCGCGTCTATTCCGAACCACTATTGAAACGATTGTATATGTGTTAAAACCACTAACCAGCTTGAGATAAACGATAAGAGAATACACTATAGAATCAATACGTAGCTCTATTGAAAATCAATTAATTTCTTATATGATGAACGACGTTTGCAATGCAGTAATGGTGAAAGAAGCAAAAACACAAACACTTGGTGATAATGATCAAATTGATGGTAGTTCAATGTGTGATGGATTGTGATGTTTATATAAGACCTTAATTCACAATCTTAACACTCGAATCGTTGATCAATTTGCTATTATAACCAAATATGAACAGAACGTAAATGAAAAGGTAAAAGCGACAAGAACACGATATTTGTTTAGGCAGTTCGTCGGTCGTCCTCGCTACGACTACGTCTGCCCCCAATTCCAAACTGAAATTGGGAAATCTTTCATTAATGTTGAAAGCAGTTTATACAAAGAAGATAACAAAGCGATAAACCATAAACCAATTATGTCGATCCTTTGAATCTTCTTCCCCCTTAATCTTGAGTCAGATCAAGGTTATCCAAGAGCTTCACTTAATCCCTTTTCTGCAGTGTCTTGAATTGCCTTGAACCCTTGTTCTTCAATCTTCACACTCAGATGGATCCTCGATGAAACCTCTTGATAAAAACCCCCAAGAAACACCTATCTTGGAGGACAAAACCCGCAGATTTTATTCACCAAAAACCCCACAAATCTTCACCCACTAGGAATCTTCAATTCCGTTACATGGACGTTATCGAACTCGATCACTAACCCTCAACGCAAGAATGATTATGTGTAATTGTGTTGGAGATGACGAAGAACGAAGATGAGAAGCCTTTGTGTATCTTTCAGTCGTTGGTGTTGATTTCAATAATGAACATTTGATAATATATATGAGTGCTTTTCAGTTGATGCAGAGAAAACCAAGAATTCTGGCATTTTTGATCAGATAGGTCGACCTCTTGTGATGCTTAGGTCGACCTAACAGAGCTGCTTATCCTTTTTGATCAGATAGGTCGACCTCTTGTGGTACTTAGGTCGACCTAACAGAGCTGCATATCCTTTGGATGTTATTTGTTCCCAGTTAGGTCGACCTGGTAAAGGAGTAGGTCGACTAGAATCCACTTCAAATGCGTTTTGGGGAATTTTTCTCAGATTAGGTCGACCTAGTTGATGTGTGGGTCAACCTAACAGAAGTGTATGAGATTTTCTCCATTTTAGGTCGACCTGGATTGACAGTAGGTCGACCTAGCTGCTGCTTTTCTGCATTTTTCTTGTTTTGCTTGTGTTGAGTCGACCTATATGCATAGTAGGTCGACCTGCTCTGTTATAAGTAACCAATGCTTGCTTTTCTTTTGAGTTCTTCTGCTTGTGCCTTGTTGCTTGTATGCTTGTTGAGTTTGCCATGAATCAAAAACATCTTTGTGAGTGTGATCTTGTATTCACACCACCTTCCAATCATCTATAAAACTTTCCGATCGAAGGAATCTATCAAGCCAACTCATGGACTTCCCATTGCTTTTGAACCAAGTGAACTTCCCTCCAATAGTTGGAAGATCTACCAATTCCATATCTTCTATAACTCATTAAAAGTCCTTATCTCGTTGCTATACCCTCTATTGGAAACTCATACCCTTTCATCAAAAGAGGAAATGGAGTTAAAATCTCCACCAATGCACCATGTTCCTCCTATGTTGTTTTTTTTGAAGTCACTAATCTTTTTCCATGTTCTCATTCTAGAAACTTTGTCACATGAAGCATATACATTGACAAAGTAAATAAGTTTTCCCTCCTTCACCACACAAATACCAAGGTAGCCTTCTCCTCTAAAACTATAATTTAGAGAAAAAAAAACTTTTTTCCACATTGTAAGAATCCCACCCGACGCTCCATTAGCATTCAAATGAGACCACTCAACATTGTTATCTCCCCACATTTCCTTGATAAAGTTAGACTCCAAACTATTAAGTTTAGTTTCTTGAATAAAACAAAGATCGACATCTCCCTTTTGATTGTGGAAGCCAATTCTCTTTCTTTTGACTCTGCTCCCCCACCCTGCAAGCTAAGTGAGAAAATTATCATGGGGGAACCTGAGTTTGAGTCCCCTTTATCTCCTTCAATCCTTTGTTGTCCTGCAGCTCCATTAGTTTCAAATTAAGAATCAGATCGTTTTTGTCAGAAACGTTAGTTATGCCCAATGTTGTCATTGAGTTCCATAAGCCCACCAGAACATTGCACAACACTCCATTAGTTACTCTTTTGTTACAATTCCTGATATCATTGCTTGAGATGGAATCACAAGTTAAGGGAAGTCCCCTCGATAAGTAATTCTTCTTGGCAAATAAATTTGTGAGTGCACTCAACTTTGTTTCCACCCTTATTTGTCTCCTGTTCTCTACTGGGTATGAAAATGTCTCCACTTTCTCCCCAATATCCAGCACCTCCCTTATCTTCTTCCTTGTAATTTTTGAATTTTTCACCTTCTTGCATTGGTCGTCAAAGCTTATATTCTGACTAGAACTACAACTTTCTTCCCTCTTCTTATTGTTGATGGTTAACCTCTTCTTTTTTGTGGTCAAGAAAAGTCTCTTGGGATTTTTTGTAGATGTTGGAGAGTTAGACATAAAACCGTTAGAGCCGTTATTCCTCAATTTCTCTTCCTGGTCAACTAGCTTCAAGTTCTCAACATTGGGCCCCACGTCCTTTTCAATTATAAATGTATTATTTTCCTCCACAAATTTCTTTTTAATTGTACCACTACAAGCGGTTGTTTGACTTCTGCATCTGACCGTGGGGTCCACTAAAATGGTTTCACACGCTTTACCCTTCTACTTTTGAGGTGAGTAATTAAAAATAATTAATCCAGCTGGCTCTACTTTAGCAACGTTAGCATTGTCCTCTTTTATAACAAATGTATTTGCAAACTCCTCCTTTACCAAAATGATACTAGGAGATATCATAGATATGAAGTCTGAAATATTTAGCTTTTCAGAAAGGGGAGTACTTTTATCCTCCAAAGATTTATGGCATTTAATGTTTCTCCTCTTCCCTTCAACATTACCTAATCTGTCTCCGTCTGAAGCTCTGGGTTCTGTTGTCCCGTCGCCATCATCATCATGGTTCCCTCCCTGTTCTCGAGGCGGAGTAAAACTGTGCTTGACTCGGTGGATGAAGTTGTGTCACAATCAGAGGAAGACCCTTTGAAACTTAGGGTTCCCTCCTCTTCAACCTTCTGAGTCAGAGGTTCTTCAATAATGAGGAGATCGAACCAGTTGCCATCCACACACACCTTCGCTCTGCTTC
Source organism: Vicia villosa (assembly GCF_029867415.1). NCBI lineage: Eukaryota > Viridiplantae > Streptophyta > Magnoliopsida > Fabales > Fabaceae > Vicia > Vicia villosa. The sequence goes on from NW_026705574.1 coordinate 419,806, forward strand.
TGATTGATTCCAAAGCGTCTGTGTATATCATTAGATTAGTGACATCCAGTCTGTTGGTTTTGTCTTGAATGGTTGATGGATTAACAATGGTGCCAATGTACGCTAATAGGGTTTCGAAGAAATCTAGGTTTTGAAGAAGCAGGGGACTCCGTAGATGTAAACCCATGTCATTGTCACACATTCTTCATCCGTGGCTTTCCAGCCCCTAACCTCCTTGAACCAATGAGCTTTCCAGTCGCCTCCTTCTTCCATTGCCTTCAAATCGCCGTTGTTTCTCTCCTCCAAAATACAAAGATTTGGGCCCAAGGAGGTTGCCGAGACTCTGAAAATCCCTTCTTCCACTAGGCTCTAAGCTACACAGTAAGTTGTACCTGGACTTCTTGTTATTCCTACTTTCGCATTTGCATATCTCTTCTTCTTAGATTCAGTAGATGAATAAAAAAAAATTTGTTAGCTTCTCTGTTCAAGATGGTTTATGTTCTTGTTTCCCCTCTGGTAACATCTGCAAAAGTTCTTGAGGTACCTTCTCCCCCCTTTCTCACATTGTCAACCCTGGTGTTATTCTCCTTGCCACTTCTAGGTAACAGATATTGATTTTCTCCTGTTGATGTTTTGTGTACATTAAAGTTCTTCATGACATTGTGCAGAATCATTCTCGTCTCTTTCCTTTTGATCTTAGATATATTAGCTTTTAATTTACACCTATCCAGCCACAAGTTGTCCAATTTGATATCCAGAATTTTTTCATCCTCTACATTAGCAAATCTGACAAAACCAAATCTTTGTCCTCTCCAATCTCTCTTAGGTGGTATAACAATCTCTTCTATCAAGCCTAGATCTTTGAATTCCATGAAAAAATCTCTTGCCTTCCATTTTTCCCCAAAGTTAGTGATGAAAAAAGTCGTAATAGAGCCCTTCTGCACTTCGTTCTCCTTCTTCACAATGTCCCAACTTGCTCTTCCCCCTCCTTGCTTCTTCTTGTTTCTGTATCCTACTCTTTTCCATCCTTCCTCCATAACTATTGATTGCTAGAGTCCAGTGAAAGCTCTTCAAGACTGCAGACTCTTGTGGAACACACTCTCTCTCTTGTTTCTCTCTCATCTCTTTTTTTCCTATTGGTTGTTTCTTAATATCTAATGGATTTCACATTTTGGTCTTTTAAACGGGCAAACAATTGCCTCCATTCATTTTGAATTTTGAAAGCAATGTACTTGTCTCTCTCTCTTCCTCTCTTCCCGTCTCTCTTTCCCTCCCCAACCCTAGCAAAACCAATACTTTCCCCTTCATCGTTGTTCATCTCTCTCATCAGATCTGGTAACCTCCACACTCTTCTTCCTTCTTCCTTCATCATATTCACGTTGCAGATAGAAAGACCATGGATCTCCATCCATCTTCTTCCTTCTTCTGTCACTGTTTTCACTCTTTCAATCTCCTCTGGCGGCGGCAATCGATGGTAGCTCTCTTTTTTTCCCATAAGTTTTTCTCTCTCTTAATTTGTTTTTATTAGAAATTGGAGGAGTTCTTGTATCTTTTGATGTTTCAATTTTAGAATTTATTTCCTTTGATGATTGTTGTATCTTTTGATGTTTTGGTTTTAGGATTTGTTTTCCTCTTTGATCTCTAACTTCATCCTTCCCTTGCAGGTAATTGTTCCTTTTCTCTTTTATAAGTTTATTTTCGAATTTTTCCCCAGTCTTATCGTGTTTATGGATTTTAATATGTTTCAATTCAATGACAAGGAGATAATATATCTGGAAAGGTCTGTTTTTATTCAAGCATTAGTAACAGCTCCTGGAAATTCTCTTATAGTTGTTGATTATGGACAAGTCTTTTTTTATTCAATATACCCATTGTTTTTATTCAATAAATGACTTTCACTTCTATTTATGATTAAATTTCAATTTTTTGAATTTTCTCTGGTATTTATGTTTCGAGATCATTTTTATTCTATTTTTTTATCAATTAGTTGTTAGGACTATATGTATTCATTAATGAATGATGTAATTGTCTATGTTGATGAAGACCAATTCTTTAGGAAAATATTTGTTTTGACTGAATGAGAAAAATATCTATGTTGATTATGACACTATATTTGCTCATGGTTGATTTTCATGTTTTACTAATTTTTGCTTTTCTAATTTTGGTGGAGGGAGACATTTGTGCTTCACAAGGTAGAGCATCATCTGAAGTTCTTGGATATTTAGTTTGACTTGGAAATGATATAGATGGCAAGAAAGTTAATTGTCATGCTCCACCACATTTCACAACAAAGGTAGTGTGGTTGCTCAATTCAAATTTATTTTTTCATAATCATTGTCAATTGCCTGTGATTTGTTGAAATTGGTTCTATAATAGATTTTCAAATGGAGGCAAGAGTATTCAAAATTACATTTTCCCTTTTATTAAATTCAGAATAGGTTTGTTCATTTCAATATCACTTCTTCAGCAGTTTCTTATTACATTGTTGAATATGATATCAAAATCATAATTAGTGTTTTATAAAACTTTGATTTAAATCTCAAGAAAATGGTATGAAAGTTAATTGTCATGCTCAACTTCAATCAAAAGTATTTGACTGTTTTCATCTGCTTTTTTTTCCCAGGTACAACTCTTTTAATTGTTATGACCTATTTTGTTTAGTAAAAAACATAACATGATATATTCAAATATTTATCATTTTATTACTTAATTACTATTCAAACTACTAAATACTCACTGCTTGAGGCATAACCTTATCAGTCACCACTGAACACACCTCTGTGTGTGAAACATGTTTCTTAGTATTTTATGAATAAATAAAGAGAACAAACACAAATTTCAATTTGAAAGAAATTGATAAGTTGTTGGAATTCATTAGTTGATTTAAGACAGAGATGTCGACTAAAATTTTCCATTTATTTGTCTTATCAGCCCTTTGTAGAAAGCTTGTCCAGCCATACCAAACATGGTTTCCACAATCCCTTTAAGGCACCATAGAGGTATATGTGCAAATTATCTTTCTATGATTTATGTTGTTTATTATTTGAGACTGTTATTTAAACATGTTCTTTTTCTGAGCATTCATGGGTGGATATAGACTATCCCCAAAGTTTTTTTTTTGTATCTTTTGGACAGAAAATAATACATTAAAATAATTTGTCTTAAACTCATCACAACTTCATGAACAACTCCTTACAGGTACAATGTCACTACAGTCAGTATGAATGCAGGATCCTGCATTCAAGTGCAATAAAGTTAAAATGGTTTAGAGGGAGATGCAATTAAAAGATGTAATAACAAACATATCCTTCAAATTGCACTACAAAAGCATTGACTGCATGAAACTGTGTTGTTTTTAACTACTGAGGATTAAAATCCCTGTTTTTGATGCATTATTTCCTCTACTCTCAAAAATCATGCTATATGTCAACTTAAAATGTAATCGATAGGCATAACAAAAAAAGTATTAATCCTGCACAGAAAGTGACAAGATATCTCATTGGTATCAATGAAAATCAGTAGGTTATGATCAGGGCGGGCCCTGAGCCAGGGCAAGCAGGCCCATAGCCCAGGGCCTCAAAAGATATGGGGCCTCAAAATTTGGGTCCAGGAGCTTTGTAAATTAAAGCGATATCTAGTAAGTAATATATATTACATTCATTTAACAAAATGAGCGAGTAGTCTAGCGGTTGTGTTACAGGTGGATGCGTTGCCATGTTCTCAGTTTGATTCCTGAGAATACACTTTGGCAATTCAGTTTTTTGTATTTTTATATGTGAGTTAAATATAGTACTTTTATATGAGTTAAATATAGTACTTTGTGACAATTCAATAGCTTTTATTTTTATAAATGAGTTAAAATGATCTTTATGATCCTATAATAAACAAAGTATAGTTTATTTTAATATTATTTTGTTAGAATTATTTTAGATTTTAAAATATTATTTAAATTTAATACTATTTTAAATGAAAAAATTATAAAAAAAAACTATTTTTTTAAATATATCATTTTGGAAAGTTATGTGAGTTTGATTATATTAAAATATTTAATGATAAATATTTAAATTATTCTTTTCATTTATAAAAAATAATTGAAAATAACTTCTAATATTTTTTTTCAAAAAGTTCTCATAAAATTATTAACTATAATAAGATATTTCATATGATTCGATTGTTTTATTTCAACAAATAAATTGACTCTATAAAGGCTTCAAAAGTTTGATATCATTTTAAAATCACAAATTAACTTACATAGTTTTCGTTTGAAAGAAAAATTTCGGTAGACGAATGATCCTACAAAGTGTTAAGAGTCTTACATCGAATAATATATGGTCTAATCATGTGCTTATAACTGAGGACAATCTTCACCCTACTAACCGGTTTTGTATGGATGAGTTAGGCTCAACTACATTTCTTTACATAAATGTGTTATTATTTGTATACGAAGTTAACATGGTCGTGATTAGTTGACAATGTAAATTTTACACTATTAGTGTATATATTTTTTCTCTATTTATATATAATCATTAAAAATCATTAAAAATAAAACTTAAAAAAGGAAAATCAAAATTCAAAGTTAATTGCTTCGTCGGGGTCCATTTTTATTATTTGCCCTGGGCCTCTAAAAAGTCAGGACCGGCCCTGGTTATGATGTAGACAAATAGCAACTTTATGTGTGGAAGCAAGCAACTCTCCAAAGATAAATGTAGAACCTGCTTTAGGCGCTTTATGCTTCAGTCAGATTAAAAAGATATTGCATTTTAACTAGGATGAATTAATTTGTGTATTCGGATCTTAAAGTAAACAGACTAAGGGGTCTAATTAGTTTGGTTTGTTTTTCTTACTGGTATATGTGTATCCTAATAATTTGATTTGGACACTGATTGTTGTTGAAGTTAGCTAATCTCAGATCTTCTTTTTTCAGAACTGAAATGTAAAAAGTCAACAAAAAATTCTTTATGTATTTCTTAATAAAATAAATTTTAACTCATCTAATGGTGTCAGTAATTTATTATTATTGTGTCCAACTAATCCCAAGAACCATGGTTAATAATCAATTATTTTTGAACTAAATACACAACCAAGTCCAAGGCTAGGTACGCCTTTGTGGCAGAAACCTGTATAGGCTGAGCACAAATCTAGCAGAAAAAAGACATGACTATTGTTACTGTGTCTCCAAGCTACCTACCTATGTTTGATATGTTAACTCTACTTTCTCCAACCTAATGGCATGGGCTGCATGCATGTTTTGGTGACTATAAATAAAAAATACATCTAATAGCTAAACACTACTACAATATATAGTTGGTCACTGTTGTACAATATTTGACACAGTCGATACGTATTACACAATAATATATAGATTATAGATAAACACATGATTATATGAATATAGAGATTTTATGTTTATTCTTATCCAGATTTTATGTTTGTGCCAATCAATTGTGGAATGTATTATTAAACTTTCAAATAATTTCTTATCGATTTACTTTTAATCAAGTACCTAATTTAATAATTTTTCTTAAAGCTTTAAATCTATTTGAAAATATGAAATTTTGTAATGCTATTTAAAAAAACAATGAGTGATATTTGTAAATTTTACTAACTCCTATGAATTTGATCACTGAAATTCATTATTTTCACAAGTCACTATTACCACAACATTTTTTTTAATTAACAAAATATTTATAAATATTTAATGTTATTAATAATATTCATAAATATTTATAGTTATTAGATACAGGGCCGGCGGCCGGTCTAAGTCAAGACTAGGGCTGTTATCGGTCCGGTTCGGTCCGGATAATTGATATCCCGCTTCATGGACCGAAAACTTATCCGGGTAAACCGGGACCGGTCCAGCACAGTGAATGATAAGTCAAAATAAACTCAAAAGATCATTACATTTCATAATGCCTCAGAACAATCTCATCATTGGCATTATATTCAAGTTGCAGCAGCAGTAGATGAAACACCCAAATCTTCACCAAAATGATATGTCAAAGGTTCATCTTGTGGTTCCTCAAGCTACAACATAAATTTGAGAAGTATTTGTTAAGATAGAATAATAATAAAAATGTATTAGTTAGAAATTCGAATTGAAAGAAGACATGAAAAATAAACTTACAATAGAAGAAGTGCACCATTTCTTTATTCCATATTTCTCCTTCACCCAATCACCTCCACAAACCACCATTTCAACTGTCTTAGTTTTCATAGAAGATCTTTTCGGATCAATAATCCTTTTCCCAGCACTAAAAGTTGCTTCTGAAGCAACAGTAGTAACTGGAACAGTTAGGATATCCTTTGCCAATTTACTAAGAACATGATGTTTGGCCTCATTTCCCATCCCCCAAGTTAAAACATCAAATTTAGCATTAGGGGGAACTTTCAAAGGAGGCTCCTCAAAATATAATTCAAGGTCAGTTTTGGAATTATTACCCACAACAGTTTCTAAAAACATTTCAAAGTTCCTCCTTCCCAATCCAGAAGTAGATCCTACTTTTGGAGATTCAGATGCAGCAGTAGGGGTAGTTTCATCATTGATTCCATAGGAATCTTGATACAATTGGAAGAGGGTACTTAAATTTTCAGACAACTGTTGTTGATATGTATCCGATTGAGTGGGATTTGGATACAAAAAGGGGTATACCCATTTGATGAAGATCATCTTATACCTATTGCATAAAATAAAGTATAAGGTAACAACAATGGCCTCAGAATAATTCATTAGGAAAGGCAACATTAACAATTAATGACCCCAGAATTATTGTTCATCATTGGCAGCATTAACAATTAATGAGGTAACAGAATAGGCCACAACCCCAACTAAAGTCACCAAGAGGTAACATAATAGGCCTCAGAATCTTGAATTATAATAATGCAGATCAAGAAAATATGTCATCATAGGCACTATAAAACCACAACTAACAAGGCAACTTAAATGAGAAAATAGGCACTATTAAGTCACAACTCACTAATATGCATATCAACAAAACAATCCATCATAGGCCTCAGGTAATCATAATTCATACAATTCAAGAAAAGATTTCATCATAGGCACTATTAAACCACAACCAGCAAGGAAACTTAAATGAGCCTATCAAGAACAGGATCCATCATATGCCTCAGGTAATCATAATTCATACAATTCAAGAAAAGATTACATCATAGGAAGGCAGTAGGCACTATTAAACCACAACAGCAGCAAGGCAACTTAATAAGACACAATTAAGTCACAACTCACTATACATATCAATAACAGGATACCAATCATGCATCAGATAATAATCATTCATATCAATATCAGAGAATAATAATCATGCCTCAGATAATAATCATACATCATAGGCTAAGATGTTCATACCTTGGATCAAGAACTGCACCAATCGAAATCAATGTATTAGACTCTGACCAATACTTGTCATATTTCAACTTCATTTCACTAGCAAGGGCCTGCAACTGAGGATTATGTGAGATTCTTGAAGGATTATCAAGTAAAACCTTCACTCTGTAAAGCTCAGACAAAAACAGATTAGCAGTAGGGTAAGATGTGCCACTAATAATTGATGTCACATCAGCAAAAACCTCCAAAAACTTGCAAATATCATGAACATCTTCCCAATCATTTGCATCAGGTAAAAAACTGAGAAATGCACCATTTTCCTCAGCATATCTAGGCCACACTTCTCTGTAATGGTATGCAGTAGACAACATCAACCAAGTTGAGTTCCACCTAGTCTTTGTATCCAACACTTGCATTCTGCCTTCAAGTTGCAACTCATCAACAATCTTTTTGAATGATTTGCATCTTGTTTCAGAATTGAGCAAGTATTTGACACCATTTCTTATCTTATCAACAGACACCTTAATCATATCAAGCCCATCCTGCACCAACAAATTTAAGATGTGTGCACAACACCTTACATGAAATAACTTACCATCTAAGGGTAAATTTCTCCTACCAGAATAATCCCTCTTCAACCTAGCAATGCAATTATCATTGGCACTGGCATTATCAACAGATATAGATGCTACCTTATCCCTTATTCCCCAATCATCCATTACCTTTATCAGTTCCCTGCACAAAACCTCTCCAGAATGTGGTGGTGGCACATTCTTAAAAGATAAAACTCTTTTATGAAGCTGCCATTTTGAATCAATGAAATGACCAGTCACAGTCATATAGTCTATCCTCTGTTCACCAGACCACCACAAGTCAGTGGTGAGACTGACCCTATTAATCAAATCCATAGACCTTTTCATTTTAATTCTCTCAGCCTCATAAAATGTTTCACAATCAAACTTAACCTGTTGCCTAGTAATCTTTTTGTACCATGGATAAATCTCTTTTAGAAACTCATTAAAAATAACACCTTCCATAACAGAAAAAGGAAATTCATGACCTAGAATCATGTGTGCTGCAATTTCTCTAACCCTAGCATGATTATATGTCCAAGTAGCTAAACTAGGAGTATTATCACCTATGTTTAATCTAGACTGAGCAAACTCTTTCTCATTATTTCCTTTCAACCTTAACCTTCTCTGAATACAAGCATCTAAATGTTTCTTACCATTAGAGGTACTCTTCCACTTTGCATCATATGTGTAAAGCTTTCCACACCATCTGCACTTCCACTTCTTAATGCCATCTGGATCTACAATCAGCACCATTTCAGAATGAACATCAGATTTTTTGGGACGAGGAGCTCTACCATCAGCATTTCTCTGACTCTGGGAACTCTGAGCTTGGGCATCTTGAGGGGTTGAAGCATCAGTGTTTGTGTTTGTAGTATTTTGAGTGGGGGTCTGAGTAGTAATATTATCAGTGGGGTTGGTTTGAGTAGTTGTATCACTCGGAACTGGAACCTCCATATCCATCATCTCACCAATCTCTAAATTACCTTCATCCGCTGTCTCCTCTTCCCCGATGTCACCAAGCAACAACTCAATATCAATAAGATCATCCACCATTGTTGGAGGAGTCAATGATGAATCTTGAAACGACATGGAAGAAAATACAAAGAATGAAACAACACTATAATAGTAATCTGTAACAAAACTCAACAACAGAAGCCCAACTTTATTTATAACAGTATAAGAAAACCTAATCGAGCTTTATTATGATTTATAAATAAAAAAAACTCAGTATAAGAAAACCCTAACGCTTTATTAATCTTAATCAAACTTGAAAATTGAAATAGGCAAAACTTAGGTCAAAATTGTAACATGCATTTCATTTATAAAAAAGTTTAGGTCAAAACAAATTAGGGCAAAACAAATTAGGTCAAAACAAATTAGGGCAAAACAGCAACATACTATAGAACGAAGCATCAAACCTAACATGCAAACATGGTAAATAGCATGAAATTTATGTGAAATATAACAATACAAAAAGTTTGAATACATTACAGTTATACGAAGAAGATACTCCAAGAAATCTCTCTGAAACAGATACACGAAATCACGATTCAAGAAGAAGTAAAAATAATAACTAGTGTGTGAGGAGTTATCATCGGAGACAAGGAGGGGAAGAGAAGGCCGTCGGAGGTGGCTGAGGTAGAGACATGGGAGGAGGAGAGGAAGAGAGACACGTGAGTGAGAGAGGGGGGACCGGAGGAGTCTGAGAGTGAATGAGAGAGAGGGAGTGGGAAAAAGTGAGGAAATGAAATGACAAGGCTATTTATATTTTTATTTTCGGTTACTCATTGGATATTTGGTCCGGTTCTTCATTCTGGATTCGGATAATTTTTTTTATCCATTACCATCCCATTCACTGTTTCAGTCGGTCCATTGGACCAGTTCCACCGGTACGGATCCCGGTCCGGATCTCGGATCCGCATTCCCAAATACAGCCCTAGTCAAGACAATCAAACCGACAGTTGAGGGTCTCCAAAAAAATAGGGGCTTGGGTTTGGATTTAGAAATTAAAAATTAAATTGTGTATGGTGTGTTGGATAAAATATAGACAGTAAGTAATCTACAGCCTGGCGGTTCTGTGCTTCAAAATTTCATCTTGGAACGTTCTACTCTTGTAGAAGCAATACATTCAATTTTCTTAATTTTATATCAAAAGCTACAATGCAATTTCCCCCCCTTAATTTTATATCAAAAACTACAATCTTAATTTTATATCAAAATATGCAATTTTATTTAAAAAATTGCCAAAATAAAAAGGATACAGCAAGGGTCAAATTCTAAATCAACCAAATGCATGCAATATCAATTGCAAGAATATTGTTTACAATTAAAAGAAGAAAAAAACTATAATTTTAAAAAACAAATGCATGCAATATCAATTGCAAGAACATTGTTTACATATATATATATATATATATATATATATATATATATATATATATATATATATATATATATATATATTAGAAGTCCATTTTTATTATATGTTCTGGGCCTTTGAAGTGCCAGGACCGGCCCTGATTAGATATATCAGATTAATCATTTTGGTGATTTTCTACATATTTATTTTGAAATATTTTCATTTATTGGTGTTTTTATAATAACAGTCATATATCACCAACAATCAAACCTTACCTAAAGATATAATATATTAATGAACTTACCCGTGCGAAAAAATTAAGTTAGGAACTCCTATGATAAAATCGCCGAATAAGAAATTTAAGAACCTTACCCGATTATTTCTCAACTATTAAAAAGGTTTCAAGTCCTATCTATTGTGAATCTTATAATTCAATGAACACGTCTTAATTTTCTTATACGGCGATTTTACCAACTCCTATGAATTTTGTCATTGAAACTCTTTTGAATAAATTTTTCCCGTAGATCATTTTTGACTAAAAAATATTTCGATCATAAATATCATTTTTCGTATATAAGAAAATATGTATCAATAATAAAAAAAAATTGTGGAAGAAAGAAGTGAGAAAGTGATGAAAGAGAAAAAATAGAGAATGAAGAGAGATTTGATAAGTTTGATAAAATATAAAAGTTGTATTATTTTAATAATAAAATTAAGAACTTTATGGTGCAAAGACCAAAAAACCACAATTTTAATATGGTGGCAAAAAATCAAGGGTATTTTTGAATTTTCCACAACCATTAATTTTATTATATTATAGATGTCTGTCATCTACTATCTATCAATTATTAATCAATTGACCAAATTACCAATAATGCCCTTTCCTCAAAAGAATTTACATTACGAAAAGAACATTTTAGTAATTAACAAATTAACACTATAATTTTTCTCCTTTCTGATAATTATTTGACATTTGGCAATTAAAATCTTTTCTTTCACTTTTTTACTGCCATTTGTTTTTATTTTATTGGCCGATTTATTTGAAAATCATTTTAATTTTTTGTTTTCTCTCTATCAACCACATGCTGGTGACATTGAAATGGGCACCCCCCCTTCTCTCTCTCTCTCTCTCTCATGGTCCCTCTTTCTCTCTGTTCTTCCTTATTTGTTTCTTCTTTGATTTAATTACTCTATTAAATTAATATTAGTGCATGTTTTTAAGATGTATTCGCATAGGTTTTTAACAACTCCATCTTTATCATTTGGAATTCAATTAGAATATTATTTTCTTTATTAATATTTAACATATTATACTTTTCTAATTGATAAGTATTTAAAATGATGATTGTTTATATATTTAGAAATGTTCAGCTGTTTATAATAGTTTTAACATTTTTTTTTTAAGGAAAGAGATATATTAATAAGAAATCAACCAAGAAGAAGGTACAAAGGCTAAGAGCCCAACAAAGAAAATTACACACCGATTGAAATCTAACTTAAGTAAAATAATGGGTTATTACTAAACTCATAGAAGTTACAATTGGGATGAGTAATTTTTCCGATATACGACCACCTCCAAGTAAGCGCTTTACAACTCCAAACTGTAACACTCCAAATCTACCCAACAATTATATTAAAATCAGAGTATAAAAATTTCACAAACAACGCAAGGTATTTCACATTTCAACTTAGAATACAACATGTACTTTTCTTCAAATTAAATCAACTCTTAATACCACGCAGCGGAATCATAAAAGCATACTTTATTACACTGAAAAACAAATTATAATTAGTAATATTCAACTAACAACTTTTTAGAACAACTATAACTTCACAACGTCGACTTTATAATTATTTAACAACTAAATTAGTAATAACAACATAGAACAATTCATAATCTCATCCCGAGTGCTACATATCAGAGCAACACCCTCTCGACTTATCATAAGCAACATAAAGACTTCATAAAGATACTTCAACATCCACAGCTATACTTGAGTACCTGTCCATTTCCCATGGTAGGGGAAACATCAGTATAAGGGGTGAGATATTGAAAATTATAAACAAAAGAATGATAATCAATATGTATTAGATAAGAATCATACAATTATCCACCGCTTCACAACAACAACAAAATAACGACTGAATAGTTACATCAACTTAGTAACGGCAACAAACAACAACTTGATAATCACAACAACCAGAAAATTAATAACAACAACAGATTTCAATCAACAACACGATAACAACAACTACACATATACAACTTAAATGCGACTCAATTGTGCATATGCATGTGGATCCATTGGAGTAGAACTCCCAACTTAAACAGATGTCAGGTTATTGAGGCATTTCAACAACTTGAATAGGGTGCCATCAAGGCCAACTTAATCAATACCATCAAGGCCAACTTAATCAATGCAATGTTATGCGACAATATGAACGTAATGGAAGAAGAGATAAAGATGATCGAGAAAAACAACACATGGGAGTTAGTAAATCGTCCCCATGGAAAAGATATCATTGGGGTTAAGTGGGTCTATAAGACAAAGCTCAACCCTGATTGCACCATACAGAAACAAAAGGCGATGCTAGTAGCTAAGGGTTACTCACAACAACATGGGATTGACTATAATGAGACATTTGCACCAGTAGCTCTTCTTGATACCATAAGAGCTCTAATAGCTCTTGCGACACAAAAAGGATGGCGTATCCATCAACTAGATGTCAAATCTGCCTTCCTTAATGGCGTACTTGAAGAAGAGATCTATGTGGAGCAGCCACGAGGATTCATATCTGAAGGTGAAGAAAACAAAGTGTTAAGACTAAGAAAAGTACTCTACGGTTTGAAGTAAGCACCTCGAGCATGGTATAGCAGAATCGATCAATATTTCATGGATCGAGGATTCAGAAGGAGCAAGAGTGAGCCTACACTTTATATGTAGATGACCTTATCTACACGGGAAACAATACTAAGATGATGATGCAGTTCAAAGAAGACATGATGAAGACCTTTGAGATGACCGACCTTGGTTTGATGAGTTACTTCCTCGGTATAAAGGTAAGTCAGAGAAATGAAGGGATATTCATCTCGCAAAAGAAATACACAAAAGACTTACTTAAGAAATTCAAGATGTACGGTTGTAAACTTGTCGCTACTCCACTCATAACAAATGAGAAACTACAGAAGAATGATGGAGCACCAGAAGCTGATGCATCCAAATACAGAAGTCTAATTGGAAATCTTCTATATTCTATATTTAACAGCTACGCGGTCAGACATAATGTATGCTTCAAGTCTTCTATCAAGATTCATGCAAAGCCCAAGTCAAATACACTTTGGAATCGGAAAAAGAATTTTGAGGTATCTACAAAGAACAAAAGAGTTCGGTGTATGGTACACTATCAAAACTAACTCAGAATTACTTGGCTACACCGACAGTGATTGGGCAAGTTCGCTATGAAGAGTACCTCGGGCTATGCTTTCTCTATAGGATTAGGAATTTTTTTCTTGGGCGTCAAAGAAGAAAGCTACGATTGCACAATCAACAACAGAAGCAGAATACGTGGCAGCTGCTGAAACAACGAGTCAAGCTATATGGCTTCGCAGGTTACTCGAAGACATGAGAGAAAAACAAGATGAGCCTACTAAGAATAACTATGACAACAAATCAGCAATTGCAATGGCGAAAAATCTAGTGCATCACAGCATAACGAACACATAGCAATCTAGTATCACTTTATCAGAGAAGCTGAAGCAACTAAAGAGATCAGACTCGACTACTGCAGGACAGAAGATCAAATTGCAGACATATTCACGAAAGCGTTGCCGAGACCAAGATTTAAAGATCTACGAGCTATGCTTGGAGTCAAAGAAATTATATCAAAGAGGAGTATTGAAGTTGCTACAAATTTTTAGAGTATTCTTAAATATAATATGTATGAAAATATTGAACATCCTAGAACTATAAGTTGTATGAATATGGTAGAACAATCTAGATATATAAGTGTATAGAAAAGATAGAAGAATCTAGATTTAAGTATATAGAAAAGATAGAAGAATCTAGATTTATCATGATAATAACATATCATGAAAACTCTAGAAAGAACTAATGTAATATAGAAACATTCACCACCATTGAGAGGTTGGTGACTTGAGCCTATAAATCGGCAATTGCTACATTATAAACCATCATCCAAGAAATCAATGACATAACCTTCTTTTTAAACATCTCTCTAAAACTATCTTTTATCAACTATCAATAATCAACTAATCAACTATCAACACTAACTACTAAAAAAAAAGGGATGTGAAACTATATCAATGATGCACGCTACATCTTCTCTGAAATTCACCAAGTCAACTTGATTGTACATCACCGAAGCAACGGTGAATAGTTTCACTAGGTATATCCCTGGTTGAGATTTGAGAATGACTTTGTAATTGTTCAGTTGATTCATTTCTATACACATGATAATAGATACATTCATATGTAATGTCCATAATGGTTTGGTTCTTCATAACTTTATATAATGTCATCATTTTTTTATTAAACATTCTCATATCACAAACAGTGAAATATAAACACTTGACATATCATGTGTAAGGCCACATAGCCAAACACTTGATACATTTATTACCTTACCCTCTAAATCATGCTTTATTCACTCAAGATGACATACAAATATAGCTTTTCATGTTGTTCAAGGAAAAGGAGCCCTTTTCTTCATCCCAGTTTCTTCAAAGTCAATGACAAAACCTTTGCCATGTTGCTTCCAATAGTCAGCCAATGGATTAATCATCTCTGGCTCCGGAATCTCAACCCTCGACTTTTTGATGCTTTCTGTAGATATATTATACTTGTCATCCCTCTCATGCACCAGACCTGGTCTCACCAACCCTGGACTCACTGCCTGTGGTGACATCATCAAGGCTGGTGCTCCCAGTGGAAGCCTATCCCCTGCAAAGATTATGCAAACATTCATAGCTTTAAATCAGAAAATAGAAACAAAAAGTTGCATTAATTCCACTATATATACCTCGGTCAACCTGCCATGTACACCAGAATTTTCCATAAGTTTTGGCAAGATTTTCAAGCTCAGACATCGCAGCCATCTCTGGAACTCTAGGATTCACCCACAAAGCTGATTTTATCTGCACAATCCAAAAAAATTACAATTGATAGAAACATATGTGTATAACTGTAGTTGAGGGTTGAAAAACCTCATAAGCATGAGAATGCCAAAGCTTCTGTTCCTCAGGAGGAAGAGTTTCAAAGATATCATCAGAAATGATATACTCAACACCTATGAGACGACCTTTATTAGAGTCATCAGAATCATAAACAGCACACTGAAGGAACTTGTTGGTGAGACGGGTACAGTAGTGATGAGTTTCAATCTGACGAGACATGTCATGGCTGTAGATTGCAAAGGTACACACATGACAACTCATCTGGTTTATGGGTTTGAAACTCTGAACCATCATTGCACTCTTGTCCACAACGTGTTGTCCTATAGTCATTGCCTCGCCGGGGGGAGTTGGATCTGAACCCTTTGCTGGTGTTGGTTCCGGTGACTTGTCGGTGGATGCCATTGTTGTTTTCTTTGTGACTTTGAGTGTGTTTTTGTTTCTGCGAGTGTTGCTGGGTTTGTGTTATAAGGAGATGAACAGAAGAAGTAGCGTGGAGGAATGGATATGTGAAGTGTTGTTTTGGTTCCACGTAGACATGCAGTGTTGCTTTGGTGGCTTTGTGTTGCATGGCTATGTTGCCATATGTTGAAATTATGAGATAGACAGATCTTTCTGACTTGTTACGAAGTTGTGAACATTACAATGTCTTTTCTTTTTTTCATCAGAAATGCTAAACTTACACCCACTTTTGACATATACACTGTATATAAATACAGAAGATGCATTTTTTTTCTTTATTTTATTATTATATGTGCATTGGAATTTGGAATCTGAACCATTTTCAAAGTAATATACGGTGTAAATAGGCTACGGTGTACTAAACTAGTGTAAGCATAGCATCTCTGTTTTTTCATATACGTCTTAATTATAACAGCTATGCTATTTGTACACTGCCGTACTACACCTATACCGTATGTACGGACGGCACTATTCACTGTTCGTACAGTCCGTACATGAATAGTAACTTTTTTAAAAAAAAATTTTTTTTTAATAATTTTTTTTTACGTTTTTAAAAAAAATATTTGATAATACCTGCAGATTTACTTCCGGATTTACCTACATTTGACATTACCTGCGGATTTACCTAAATTCGTAGGTAAATTCGCAAATAAATCCGCATGTATTGCCAAATTCGTAGGTAAATCCGCAAGTAAATCTGCAGGTACTATCAAATCCGTAGATAAATCTGTAGGTAAATTCGCAGGTATTGCCAAATCCGTAGGTAAATCCGCAATTAAATTCGCAAGTATTGTCAAATCCGGAGGTAAATCTGCAAGTATTGTCAAATATTTTTTAAAAAAGACATAAAAAAAATTAAAATCTTTTTAAAAAAAATATTAATTTAATATTTTACTATTCATGTACGGACGGTGAATAGTACTGTCCGTACATGAATAGTATGTCCGTACGGTACGGACATACGGTGTAGTGTAACAAATTGGTGTAGGAATAGCAGTTTTGTAATTATAATGTCATTTTTGTTCTAATAATCTAATAATCTAATTATTGCAATTTATATATGTCTAAAAAAGTTGAATGAAAATGAAAATTTCATAATACCCCCACAACATTTGAATTCACAATTCTCCTATGTAAATTAAGCGCTTTAACTCTTTTTTTCAATCATGATCATCTGAACTTTATCGAGTAGTTAAAAACACATCATACTTTAATCACATTTTAATCGCTACCGTTCATTTTTAATCACATAGCTGATATTTCCGCACTACTGCATAACACTTTTGATGCAACTTTTAAATTTTCCTCCTCGGCCCATTCTCCAACATTGATACATATCCCTCTGATTAGATATATCTGAAATAATCTTTACTCTTCACCCTTCTATCTTCACTCTTGTTTGTTGTTTGCAGTTTTGTTACGCTTAGCTATGGGTTTGTTCTTCTATTTTTAAAGGTCACGTTTATATTAATGTATATCCTTTCTTTTGTTGAGTTTTTCTCTTTGATATCATATTTTTTTAATATACAGATTTACATGCGTTTATTGCTTTTTGTAGAATATTTTGTCTCACTATTTTATTCATCATTTTTCCCAAATCAAACAGAAGCTATTCAACCAGACACGTATACTCTTTTTCTACACTGATTTTAATCCAATGTTTTTTGGAACTCATTTTTATTTTTAACTGAATGTTATTTGTTGGACATTAACATTTTTTTTATATCTATTTGTTTTTTTTGTTGTCTTTGTCCAAACATTATTTTTATCTTAATGTTTTTTTTTATGAGACTGTTGTTTTCATCATAAAGTTATTTTTCTCAACATTTGAGTTTTGATTTTATCTGCACATATGATTTTTGTTTTTATCTCAAATGTTAGTACTATGGTTTTGGGATTGACAACAATTTTACTAAAACATGGTTCTTGAAAAATGTTAAACAAGATGTTATAACATCTTGATCAAACTTATACATCAGAGTATGAGTTTACACTAAAGATAAATGTTCTGATAGATGTTGTGGCATGGTGAACCAGAACATCAGTACAATGTACAAACTATTTTAAATCTTGACAAATTTGATTTGATTTTGTGATATTTCTCTCAAATATATATCTCAATGATTTGCACAGATCAAGAAAAATAAATCTGGAGCTATTGAATCAAATCTCCAACAGAATTAAAGTTTCTAAAATTGGATATTAAGATAATTTCAAAAACATGAAGATTTGTTCCAAACATGCCACACATGAAAAATATTAGAAGTACATAAGTGCTTGACATAAGCATTGTCATATGGTTATACCAACCGAGAACTGGCATCAGGAGTGCTTATTTGAGTAAGCTAACTAGAGATTCATAGTATTCCACCTAGAACATGTTAAGAAATAGCTCATATACAACTCTCTAGAAAAATAAAACTAAATACATGTATGTACATGGTCACTTCAGTTTAGCATTTAGTTAAAAGATGATGATTGGATGCCCTGTGGTATTAGTATTTCCATAAATGTAATTTGAACATCAATTTGGGAAAACAAAGCTAAAAAATATTTTAAATAGTTAACACAATTCAAACATTGTAAATGAAGTGTTATATTTGGTTAATAGATATATTAGATGTCACAAATTGTTAATCATCTAATGAACTTTATTGAGCGGAAAATTAGACGTGATAAACCTTTAGTTTAAAGTTTTCAAATCTACATGTAGTTAGAAATCACTACACATAAGTCTAATTGATGTGATCATGGAACAACAAATTAAAACCATTTTAATACAATATGCATTTCGTAGGAGAAGCATATTAAAAGAGTGATAGACTAACATTACCGTTTCAAACATACCTCAATTTTGTCAAGCATAGCCGAGGTTGCTCTCCTGGTTCATATGAATTTGAAATTAGACCGAACATTATCAAGAGCATTTTTCATTCTATTTTTCTGAAGAAGTAAAATGCAATGTAACACAAACACACCACCTCCACCAATAGCACAAACCACAAGCATATTATCATCCAAATAGCTCAGATAATATAGTCCTCATTAAAATTTGAGAAAAAGAATTTCATACACATTCTATAATATTGCAAAAATACTAACAGAACCTAAAGAAAGAGTGAAAAAGAGTACCATGATTTTTTTCAACAATAACTTCTCCATCAAACACGAATTTTTTATCATCATTGTTTCCGGTGTATGCAAGTGTCTTCATTGGAAATTCCACAAATTACTTAAAGAGGGGGGACATAATTACGTTTGGAGCAGTCCCACTAATACCAAAGTATTCTGAAATAGATTTTTCAACATCTTCGATATCAGCAACGTCGGCCCAATCAATTCAGGGTCCTGTTTTAATTTAAGAAATGGGCCTAATTTTTTTAAAAAACAAATTTAATTTTAATAATTAAAAATAACACATCAAAAATACAATTGTATATTAAGCAAACAAAACACTAAAAAATTTAAAGTATAATTTAAAATATAATTTTTATATTTTTTATATTTTTATTTATTTTTAATATTTTTTATCTAATTATAAAAAAAAATGCCCCCCCTAAAAAATATACATTTTCCTTGAAAGGCTTTGCTGCTTCCTGAAATACAAGGAGAAATTTTTCTGAATCATTTGAAGTCACAAACAACAACACCTAAAAAAAAGTTTCAAACATGTATCATACAATAACATTTAACTAAAGGAACAAAAATAATAAAATATGATAACAATCCACTTGCTTTTACTTAAAAAGAATTGAGAAAACTCAATACAACTTTTGTTTCAGAGGCCAATGTGCTTTGGAAAAAAAAATCCAAATAACCATGTTTAATAAATAAATTACACCAAAAACCATGTTTTCGGCAAAATTACGCATATGACCAGGTTTCAGAGGCGGACTCCACATAGGAGCCACCCCAGGTGGCGCCAATGCCCATTTCCTCATAACCTATGCGCCACCCAGGGTGCATCAATGTATATTTTGGACATTTTAGCCACCTAGGGTGGCGCCTATGTATATATATATATATATATATATATATATATATATATATATATATATATATATATATATATATTTTTTTTTTTTTTTGTTTTTTTTTTTTTGTTTTTTTTTAATTGTTTATATACTATTTTTTTTTTAAAATTTTTTTTATTTATTAATAAAATTGTTTTTAATATAAATATACATGATTAAAAGTATATTTTGTTTTTTTTATTTATTAATAAAATTGTTTTAACAATTAAATAAATAATGAAACACCACATGTCATTCATTCCAAACATTACAAATACAAGAAATGCAGAAACAACATTACAAATACGGTCATACAGTTCAAACATTACAAATACGGTAAAAAAAAGAAAATTTATAAAACATGGATATTATGCTATTCACCACCCCTCCGACCACGACCCCTCCGACCCGGAGCCGGACCATGACCCCTCTCACCGCCAGTTCCGCAATCTGGAACTGTTCGATTCCGGTTGGAAGGTTCTCGATGAGCCACTTCTCCACGACCCCCCCTATTCCTTGGTTGTTCTTGTTGTGTCTGGGTAGGTGGTCCTCGGATTAGCCCCTCCATGCGCTCATTGGACATGTATTCTTGTATGTTGCTGTCAAATAGTCGGGTCCCCATGCCCTCAAAGATTTGTCTTGGCGGTGGAGTTGCGTCACATGGTCGGTAAAACCCAGCGCTTGATTGACCTTGAAAAAATGGCATTGTTTGTTGGGGTGTGGTGTACCCATATTGTTGGTGTTGTGGAAATTGGGGTGTGGGGTATCCATGTTGTTGGTACTGTGACGATTGAGTGGTCATTTGCTCGTTTGGGTCGTAATTGTCATCTAGACCCATGTCGGGGCTGGGTTGCCTATTGTAGCTGGAGGGGCCGGCGTCGCCGTGTTGTTGGGTGAAGGCCCATGATTGTTGCTGGATGGGTTGCTTAGTGGAGGAGGAGGGGCCGGCGTCGTAGTGTTGTTGGGTGAAGCCCCACGATTGTTGTTGGACGGGTAGCCTAGTGGAGGGGTCAGCGTCACGGAGTTGTTGGGTGAAGCCCCATGATTGTTGTTGGATGGGTTGACTTTGGTAGGCCGTTGTTGGTGTTGTTTGATATTCCTCATGGTCAGGTTGTTCGGATGTTTGGCGTTGTCGGCGTTGTTGGCGTTGTTGGCGTTGTTGGGGTGGTTGTTGTGCGTATTGTTGGGGTGGTTGTTGTGCGTATTGTTGGGGTGGTTGTTGTGCGTGTTGTTGTTGGCGGGGGTCGTGTAGGTAGTAGGGGTCTGACACATACATATCGGGGGTTGTGACTGTTCTATACCAAGCAAGGTATCCCGCGGTTGGAAACATGGGGAGTTGGGCAACAGGGAATTGTAGCAGACGGCTGCGACGTTGCTTCCACATCTCACAAAATTCAGGTGCGAATGTACGATAATCTGCGTGGTCCCATTGATTGTTAACTCTTTTAATATGCCAGCGACCCAAATCAGTGGGGGGATCCGGGATCGGTTGATGCATGCCAAACTGCAGTCTCACACGGTCAGATTGGTGCATCTCCACGATGTTGAACCTTATTATCGGTACTACTGCAGTTCAAACTTCCCGGTCACTCTCGTTTGGCTCATGGTCCAGCAACAAGTATGGTCTCCAATTAAACTGCGTAGGAGAAAAAATAACATATTATTAAAAAACATGATGAATTGTAATACATCTATATGATCATATAAAAGTTTAGGGGTAATACATCTTCAGCTCGGAGGTGATCAATTAGGTCCCGATACAAAACAACACTCCCCCTCGGATTCTTACTGTAATCCAATTTAGGACCACAGAACCTAAGAAAAAAGAGCAAAAATGTTATTTCAGATTTTTATGTAAAAGAGAGTTAGCGTTCAAGGAATAGCGTTGAAAAAGAGAAAAAGACGTACCTTGTTGCATAAGGGAACGTGTAGTTGTTCCTGCCTGCAGGGGACAGCGTCGGCATTCTCCACCAACCCCATACTTGTAGGAGGAACGCACATCCATAGAAGGTGCACTTCTCGGCAACCGCGTTCTTACAAAGAGACTGGTATAACATCGCCAAAACGGCGGACCCCCAACTATATTTCCTAATCTTGCTAATACTATCAAATTTACTTAAATAGAAAAAGTTGACAGTGTTACCTGTCGACTCCGGGAATAAAAGTTTACCAAACATCAGCATTATATAGACCTTAGTCATTAACCAAACATGCTCCTCGGTAGAGTTGTCCATAAAGACGAGTTCATCATAGTAATCTCTAAGTGAGACCAGACTGATACCCTGGCCTCTTGAACCTTGAGTAGGCACAACTAGATCTCTTCCCAACACTCTCTCACACATTGAATTAGCATGTTGAACAGATCCATTAATAGCCTTGCCATCAATGGGCAGACCAAGTAACATATAAACATCCTCTAGAGTAACAGTACACTCACCTATTGGAAGATGAAACGTGTGGGTTTCAGGCCTCCATCGCTCTTGTAAGGCAAGGATGAATTTTCTGTCTATGGTGCTGTTGCTGACTTTTATGATATGTCCAAAGCCACATGCTTGGAGATTCGGAATAATCCTCTCGTCGGGTTCAACATAAGCATGAGAACGTGTACGGAATCGGTCAACAGCCTAAGAACCACAAATAAATCGATTAAACTGGATATCATATACGCATAGATGTTTAGAAATAAATAAGTATAAACTTACATAGGTCGCCAAATTCGCTCTAGTTCCTCTGTGTGTTTCACCCATGGTAAGAAGTTGTTGTTGAGCCATTTTCAAGAACTCTTTAAGTTTTCTGCGGATTTGAAAATGCAAAGTGGTTTTTTGAAGAAGAAGAATATATGTTGGTGAAAAGAAAGCAAGTCTATGAGAGTATTTATAGAGGGTTGGTGGTTGCTGATGTTAAGTGCATGAGGGCCAAGTGGTGAGCATGCATGTGATACAGATATCAAAGTGATAAAGATGGGTTCACATGCATTCTGTGTTGAAATGACCATGCATTCCCGTGTTTTGTGCTGACTTTGTCTAAGCATGCATGCATTAATTGTTTCTGGCAGAATAGACTAGGCCTGCATCCCGTGTTCGGTGCTGAATTGTCTAGGCATGCATGCATACAGTATTTCGATGCAGGTAGATCACATGCTGGCGAATCAGATTAGGGTTTTGGAAGTGGGGACCACTAGACAAAATTAGGGCAAAAAAAAACAAAAAAATAAAAAGAAATAGCACTAATGCGCCACCCCAGGTGGCGCCATGCTGGGAACTTTTGGTCTAATGCGCCACCCCAGGTGGCGCCTACATGGTTCTGTTGCTTTTTTTTTTGAAAATTTAGGGTTAGGGTTTGGTTAGGGTTTTCTATGTTTTTTTTTTTAGGGTTTAGGGTTTTCTAGTTGCTGTGTCACCGAAAATAATTAGCATACAGTCTTCGCATGTGATTGTACAGTGTACACTGCTCAATATGGTTGTGTCTGGTCAAGTCGGCAAAACTGTAGTTCACCAGGTGTCAAGCACACCTCAAATCAAATCAACTCAGGCATTCATTTTCCGTCAACTTTATTCGCATGTGATTGTACAGTATGCACTGCTCAGTGGGTTGTGTCTGGTCAAGTCGACTGTGCGGTTGTGCAGCAGTGTCATCCATACCTCAAATCAACTGTGCAGCAGTCTGGGGTGCAGCAGTGCAGCAGTTCACCAGTTCACGGCTCAGTACGCATGTGATTGTACATTATTCGCCTTCATAATTGTCATCACTCAATGATCGTCTACATAAAGGAAGCCTCTAATGTGGAAAGAAACACAACTCATTACACATCTCATTTCACATCTGAAATAACACTCTCTACCCACTCAACAATGGCCCCTCCACAATACATTATCAACGCTCATGTTTTTGGCGAGACATATGATAACGAAGAAGTTGGTTTTCTGTTTAGAAACACCGAGGTTAAACGATTTTGTTTAAGCAGAAAAGCAAATTTCAATTACTTCAAACAGAGATTAGAGACGAAGCTTGCGTTGGGTGATGTATCCCAAATTTTTTTACCAATATCGATTTCTTCGTGGGGACAACCCGGTCAAGTTTATCCAAGTTGAGATCAAAGACGATGAAGACATGCAGAATATGTTTGCCAATCATGAGTATTCTGGTTACGAATGCATAGAACTGTATGTTACTCTACCAGAAGTTCAACCCACACAGATGGTTGAGTCACAGGTCATTGATGCACTTGGAAACGAGCAAGCAGAGGTCGACGTTGTAGATGAAGAAGAAGAAGCACCGGAAATAGAAGTTGATGACCTGGTAAACGAGGAAAGTGAAGATGAACCGGAAGTTGTTGTACCACGAGATCAAGTGCATATGCCTCCAGTGCACATGAGGAACCTGAATTTTGATGGGGATGACGAACCATCGACTGATATTTTCTATGATCCATACACCCAAACAGATCAACGGTTAAAAGTAGGAGACAGATTTCGTTCTAAGGAGGCATGTATCATGGCGATAAAAAGATTTCATATGGCAAACAATGTTGATTTTAGAGTTGATCGCGCCAATGTCGAAAGGTACAAAATTTACTGTAGTAACACTGATTGTGGATTCAGGTTGCATGCATCATACAGGAAGAGAAGTGACTCATGGGTTATAGGATATATTTCCCAAGATCACACATGTATTAACACAAATGTATCACAAGATCACCGTAAGCTCAGTTATGACATCATTTGTCAAGAAATCTTGCCTCTAGTTGAAAAAGATCCATCGTTAAAGGTGAAAATGATAATCTCTCATATCGTTGCAACGTACAACTACACTCCGTCTTATAGAAAGGCGTGGCTGGCGAAGACCAAGGCGATCGAAGTTGTGTATGGAAATTGGGAGGATTCGTATAAACGACTCCCACATTTCTTATATGCGCTTCAAATTTATGCTCCTGGAACTGTTACTATTTTAGAGACCCTTCCGGCGCAATCTCCAGACGGAACATCACTTCAAGGAAATGTGATATTCCACAGGCTCTTCTGGGCTTTCCGCCCATGTGTACAAGGATTTTCATATTGCAAACCAATTCTTCAAATAGATGGAACTTGGTTGTACGGAAAATATAAAGGCACCATGTTGATGGCTGTGGCTCAAGACGGAAATAGTAACATCTTTCCTGTTGCTTTCGCTCTTGTGGAAGGAGAAACTGCTGGAGGTTGGGGTTTCTTTCTCAGAAATCTTCGGACACACGTTGCCCCCCAACCTGGACTTTGCCTGATTTCGGACAGACATGCTGCCATCGAGAGTGCGTACAACAATCCAGCAAACGGGTGGCAAAACCCTACATCAACGCATGTTTACTGTATTCGACACATCGCACAAAATTTCATGCGGGAGATAAAGGACAGGGCTCTTCAGAAGACTCTTGTCAATGCCGGATATGCGTTGACTCAACCAACGTTCCAATATTATCGACATGAAATTGTAGCGGCAAATCCAGATGCAGGCAGATGGGTAGACAATCTTGCTAGAGAGAAATGGACCAGATCATACGACAACGGGAAGCGATGGGGGCACATGACTACGAATCTTGTGGAGTCTATGAACGGGGTGTTTAAGGGCATCAGACACCTTCCGATTACTGCCTTGGTGGAAGCAACATACTATAGGATGGCTTCTCTTTTCGCAAGAAGAGGTGAGCGTTGGAATGCAGCTATAGAATCCGGACAATTATGGAGCGAAACATGCGTCAAATTCATGAAACAGCAATCTGCCAAAGCCAACAGCCACATTGTGACATCTTTCGATCGATTCAACCGGACCTTCAGTGTTAAAGAAACGATTGACCATAACGAGGGCCTTCCGAGACAACAATACAGGGTTCTTATAGATGAAGGGTGGTGCGATTGTGGAAAGTTTCAAGCCTTTCGGATGCCATGCTCTCATGTAATTGCAGCATGTTCGTATGCGCATCAAGATCCGTTAGCACTTTTATCTCCCATTTACAAGGCAGAAACCTTGCTCGGGGTGTACAACAACTCATTTCAAGTGATGGCAAAGGAGGATTATTGGCCTACGTATGAAGGGGACGTGGTTTGGCATAATGATAACATGCGGAGAAAGAAAAGAGGTCGCCCGAACAGCACCCGGATCACAACCGAGATGGATCATGAGAAAATGGTACGAAAGTGTAGCATATGTCGTGAAGTCGGGCACAATAAAAATACCTGTCCTAACCGTGGATCAAATTCCACCAACAATTAGTTGTATGTCATTTGTATTTTGTATCTGTATTTTTATTGACAATGTTTTTGTATTTGTATTAGTATTCGTATTTGTATTTGTATTTGTATTTATATTTGTATTTGTATTTCTATTTCTATTGGTTATGTATTTGTATTATCCTTTATTAAATCAACTAGTTATGTCTTTGTCTCGTTGTGAAATTGTCTTCATGGCCCATACTGCCACTCTTTATTTTGGACAGTCAGTCAAATACGCATGCTTTCGTCTAGTCCCATCAAGTCAGTCATTGATCAGTGTGTCTGCATTTATCATACATGTTAGGCGTGCTTGTAAACAGTACGCAACATCATTAATTTTTTCTACAAACTACTATTATAAATTAGGGGCTCCTGTGGTTGAGTTTACACACAGATACACAAACTCCAAATACCAAACAATCACACAAACACAACCATGCCTCGCCGGACAACCATTAGGCCAGATGGATGTCACCGGACAACAGAGTTGCCGCCCCGAAGATCAACATGGCGTGCCGAACCTGAACCGGAGTATCGCAG
The DNA here is from genome assembly GCF_029867415.1 of Vicia villosa. Lineage (NCBI taxonomy): Eukaryota > Viridiplantae > Streptophyta > Magnoliopsida > Fabales > Fabaceae > Vicia > Vicia villosa. The sequence goes on from NW_026705574.1 coordinate 446,509, forward strand.
AAGGAACGGACATGTCATATTCTCCGCCGTCAAACCTCCCATGCCGGTTATGTTTTGGAATATCTCTTCCGTCGAGCAGCTCAAAAGGACTCTCCTGAGATTTTTAGAGGGGGAGTACGAGGCCGGCGAACAGATAAGAAGCATCAAGAGGCTTAAAACAAGGGCTGATGATGTGACTGGAGCAACGATAACTTTCTGGGATAACGTGGAATACGACATTGATGTCATTCAAATGATGCATGGACCTAATGACATTGTTTTAACCGTGGTGATTTCTTAGATGTTTTACTTTATCTTTTTCTGTTGGTTATTTTCTATGTACCTTTTAATTAATGAATGAACTACTTTTTTCCGTGGACGCTCGAGTTAGCTGATTCACTGATTTTATCTGTTGCAATTTAATATATATTTTTTTAATACTTTAAAATAAAAACAATTTTATTAATAAATAAAAAAACAAAATATAATTTATTTATTTATGTTAAAAACAATTTTATTAATAAATAAAAAAATTTAAAAAAAATAGTATATAAACAATTAAAAAAAACAAAAAAAAATAAAAAAAAAAATATATATGTACATAGGCGCCACCCTAGGTGGCTAAAAATGAAAAAATGTACATTGATGCCACCCTGGGTGGCGCATAGGTTAGGGAGTTTTGGTCATTGGCGCCACCTGAGGTGGCTCCTATGTGGAGACCACCTCTGAAACCTGGTCATACAGGTAATTTTTCCGAAAAGATGGTTTTTGGTGTAAATAAATTATTAAATATGGTTATTTGGATTTTTTTTTTCATGTGCTTTGAGCATCATCCAATAAAGTAATGTAATGTAAACTAGATCATGTATTCTTATTAATCCAAGAAAATATAGCTTCTCTGCATAACAATGAAAGAAAACATAACAATCTAGATCCAATAAATTGAAAGAAAGTATAAATATAAATTGAAATAAAAGTTGTTAGCATCCTTATGTTTTGCACGAGCAGACACTGTGCGCACATATAATCGACTCAAGCACAGCTTGTGAAAGTAGTTTATTCTCTATAAATGCAGACTCAACCTCTGGAATGGATCCATCTTTAGAGTAACTTATCTGTTTTCTATTAAAAAAACAAAACAGATTAGAAACTAATAAGGAATTATGTAGAACATGTAGTAAATTATATTTTAGATTTTGGCTATACTAACCGATATTGATCCTGATCCTTTTGGTGATAATTTGAAGAGAATAGAGGATCCCGGTGGGGAACGTTTTATCTTTGAAAACATAAACAAACGTATCGATTGCTTTGCCTTTTTTGTCAATATAAATTCCAAGAGACTTTCAAATGGATACACAATTTTCTGAAACTTTCTCGGTCACCTATAGACAGAGGACTGGTGCATCATGGCTCTCAAATTTATAGATAGTAGACCCAACCCCGTGACCATTTATTTGTCGGTGATCAAACATGCGAGTTGAATTTTCAACAAAACTGAAGGAAAAGCAATAAAATGTTCATGTAAACTTACACAAAATGGAAATTAATTGTGATAATAATAGAATATCTAATTATTTATGATACTAAACTAAAACAAAAGGATATGGTCATAACAAACATTTGCATAGGCAACACGGCGTTTAAAGGACCGCAAAGCAAACATGTAAAAAAGAGATATAATATGATATTAAACTAAAACGAAAGTATACGATCATAAAGAACTTTTTTTCCTCAAGACTTTGGTAACACCCAAACCATTCGTACTCTGCATCTCATTCCACCCATCATGTACATCTCTCAGAGTTTTCCTCCAGCTGCATACTCCATCACTATTGTAAAATGAGGAGAAGTAAAAACTAATTGAACAATCATAACCCCATTGAACTAATAGTTAACAAAGTATTCACGTTCACAGAATCAAATTATTGATTTCACTTCTCAGACCAAGTACAAGGTATCTGAAATTCTATTGTAACAGATCCATATGTCTTGAAAGATGTCGAGGCATTTGATTTGTCAAGAAACATTAGCAAGGTATATACACAGATTTATGCCAAATTGAAAGATAAATGACACCCCAGCAATTGTTGACCCAGTTCGATGACAAACACGCCTACTCAAAGGGCATACCAAACCAGGAATGAAGTCCACTATCAACAATATTAATTCGAAGCTAAATAGTCTCAGTTTACAACTTCTCACTTAATCCCTACCCAATGACCCTTCTACCTAGATCCTTTCTAGATATGGAATATCCCTATCCCACTTCCTAACACCGCAGTGATGTTGTATAGTTCTCTAGTCCCAGGAGCTGTAGCAGCGACCTAATACCCAACATTCTGATTACACAGACAAACAGTTTGGAAGACACACTTCCATGAAAATTCCTAGCCAAGACTCATGACTATGAACAACGACTTGGAGTACCTTCAAAGCTTCCTCCAAGAACAATACGTACTCCTCTTACCTACAGACTTCGAGGATTACGGTGACCTTCCCACAACCCAGATGTTCACTTAACCTAGCCCTAGTGATTACATCTTTTTTATTCTCGGCTGGCTTCTTTTCTAGGTTACAAACACTTCTATTTATAACCTATACCCAACTGGATTTGGGCCTTCAATCACAACATATTTGTTGTTACAATATCGCAGTAACTTTTGCTACAAACAAGGTCTTCAATCTTTTAGTTTCCGTGAATATCTCCATCTTTAGAAACTATATAATCTTCAAATATTCTGATTTTATTCTTCTGATTGATTTCTTAAATCTTCTTATTGATTCTTCAGACATCTTACGTGTATATGCCTTTATTTGATATGCATAATATTCCTGAATATTATGCATTTTTCTGTCGTGATTAAATCACACAGATTTAACTAACTCTCTTTACTTCAGCTCAGGCATGATGTCGTAACATTCCATGTGACATGTTATTCCAAATGTTGAATTATTTCAACATAACATGTTCTATCATTTCAGTGGGACTTCTTTGCTGTACATATTCTTCTTATACATTACACAACTGATAGTATTATTTGTTTTACAAAAATTAAGCCAACCCTAAAACTAGAGAACTAACAGTATCAAAAATCAAAAATCAGAAAGTACAATTAAAACAAAACACAAAACTATGTAGTTACAATGTAACTAGCCCACATAGCTTCACAACAACTCGTTGATGAAACAATTTACATAAACCATATCTAATTTTTTGAAACCTACGACAATAACAAAATTCATGACACTGAAAAAATAATAGTAACAACAACATAATCAGACGATAAATATTATTATAACATGAAAAAATACGAATATTTAAAAAATCATGAATCAAAAGTAAAGAGTGAGATATTACTGATTAGTAAAGAAGATGAAGTATGTGAGAGAGGTGGTGGTGGTTCTTCTTTGTTGCTTTTTAGGGTTTGCGTAAACTATTACTAAAAATGAGAAGAAAAGAATAAGAATGTGGGTATGTAAACATCCCATGATGGCGAAGCCAAAATAGACTGCACACAAAGAAAGGAAATAAAACATCAATAACAGAAACATACTCAACACAACACTAATAAGACAAATGGCCTGACGAATCAATGAACTAAATACATAAGAATAAAAAATTAAGGAAGAGAAGAACAAAATGGTAATGAACTGAGAAAAGCAGAGTGTACCTATGTCGGAAACCACTGTGTTTCACTCAGTCCAATCGGTGCACCACCATAAACAAAATCACACACCAATGTTGCTTCCGATTCCTTTTTCCAACCACAGAAGCTCTGCCATCTTCAATCACGCTTCCCACATCATCATCGTACACAGTCATTGTGAACCATACACAGAACCATAACGCCAACGACAATTTACACTTTAGATCCGCCTTCTCCAACGGGATCTCACGATTTAGACGAAAATGTGGTTAGGTTAAGAGAGAAGATAATGAAGAAAGTTGAGAGAAAGAAGAAGAAATTCAAAGATAGGTTAAGGTTCAGAGAGAACCTAATTCTAGAGTTCAGATCACAAATGTCCTATCAGATGTCGAGACAACATTTTCCAAACAACACACAATGACAATGTCTAAAATAGTGTAGTGCAGAAACTTCAGAACACAAGTAAATGTACACCAAGTTTGGTATACAACAATACATACTCTGGGGACTACCAATCAAGGGATAAGTCCACTATAATAGTATAAATTTGAAGTACTATACAAACAACCTCTGTTTCATACGTAAACAACCTCTGGTTTTCAGCCTTCTCACTTAATCACTACCCGTGTTATACTTCTACCTACTACCCCTCAATCACAATAGTGATAATCAAGTACAAAATATTAGAAGAAACGCTTCCAAACATAGTCACTAAATTCTTAAAAGCTTATGAATGAACACAGAACTTACAACTCAATGAAAACACTAAACTCTTCTATCAAGATGATATTAGGGAGGCTCACAATAGACAAGACTGCACAAACCCTAATCTATTCCCCATAAGTTCCACACAAATACTAGGTTTGATTCTTGCTATTTAAAACAATCTTTTGGATTGGACTTAGGCTTCAAATCGCAGTAGGGCACACTAGAAAATACTCCACAATCTTCTCCATGAAGATAAGACTTCAATATTTAGTTTCCTAAATATTCTCCATATTTAGAAACCAATCAAATATCTTGAAATTAGAGACAATCTCTTATCCCTAAATCAAGCGCCACATAGGATTGCATAATATTCCAAAATATTCTGCACCTGTACATAAAATCGACTTCAACAGATCTAGTTGTAACTTAATATACACAATGTCGAATGGATCCTACATAGGACATCTTTCTCGACATGTCTTCTTTAGTTGCAGTGAATATAACATCTTGTTCAACATGTTCCCATAAGTTAGTTTTACCAAACGTAATACCAATCATAACACGGAGAAATAACATTTTCTTTCAATTGTTCCATTCTGATGAGAAGTGTCTGGACGTGTTAACCCGTGTTTAATGCCCAAGTCATTTAGAAACCTTGTGAGTGGACTAAACCCTCCTGCAAAATACTATTGAATGGCCTCGAGATTTGCATTGAATTGTGTCTTGACATAGCAATTAAAAAATTTGAAGGCATTTTCTGCATCACTTTTATGTTTCAACATATAGATCCAGGTATACCTTGTACAAGCACTAACAAATGATATGTAATATGAGTAGCCACTTGATGAATGAGTTAGTGATGGCCCCAAAGATCAGTGTCTACTAATTCAAAAGGAGAATTATATGAACTATGAGTTAGAGGTGCATGTTACTTATAAGATTTACTTAGACAACAAGCATGACAAACCAGTGGCGGAGCCAAGAATTTTAGGCAGCATGGGCAAAAATTTTACATCATTGATTATTCATCTGTTTTAATTTTCACACCCTATTTTTACTAATTTTGCCCCTAATTTTGTCTAAAAATCGGCTATTAAATTGGAGGGAGAACAAAGAAAATAGGGATTGAGTCCGGGCGCGTGCCTGGGCTAGCTGGGCCTTGGAACCGCCCCTGTGACAAACCAAATCATTCTTTTCATTATTGAAAGGAATATTACAAAATCTAAGAATTTGATGAACTGCATTAGGATTTGCATGACTTAACCTAAGATGCCAAATATTTTCATTGCCCTAGCATTGGTGCTGATAGTAATAGTAGTATTGGTAGCAACAGGGTACAACATATGAGATCTATTAGAAAGTCAACTAAGTGAATCATGACTGAATTTTTTGAAGTAGTATAAGCCTCACTCATAAAGAAATCCTTTAAGCACAACCATATTAGAAAAACATTTATTAGCATAGAACTAAAAGTACACTTTGTTATCTTTAGAAAATTTGGACACAGATAAGAGATTTCTTGTGATACTAGGCCCATAGAGAATGTTGTTTAACATGAGTTTAGAATTTGGCAAGTATGATGAGTTCAAACTAGAAGATCCTATAGAATGTACTGCTAAGCCATGTGTATTACCAACAAGAACTTTACTAGGAAAAACACTAGAATGAGTATATTGTAAATTAGATGTCCTAGCATGTGTGCATCATCTGGCCACTGTCAGCATGCCATTGGTATAGGTGTTTTATGTGTTATTTTCTGGTTGCTTCAATCAGATTTATTGCAGATATGTTGATATTATTTAGCAATGCCTTTGTGTGATTTGTTTGACAGCTGTTTAAAAATCAAATTAATTTAAATCGAGATTCAATATTGAATTTGAATTTAAAATAAATCATATCTTTTGTTGGAGACTTTTATGGAGAAAATCAAATCAAATTGTATCAGCTATAATTCTGGACGAAATCAAGTCAAATATAAAAAGGAGAAAAGGCTCAAAATAGCATTGCTAGTTAGCAAGACACTTAAAAAAGTATAAGTTATTTTAATTAAAAATTAAAAGTTAATGTATTTATTATATTTTCTAATATAAATTTTTTATGTTTATGGCACATGTTAGCTTTATCTTTTTACTTTAATATTTAAAATTTATTTTTATTTATTTAAATTTCAATGAGTTTTTGTCTATCTATGCATTTACTTCAATATTTAAAGTTAATGTTTTTATTTTGATTAAATTTATTTTTGTCTTATATTTCTCTCCAATAAATGGAAATTGGTAGATGTTATTTTATTCATTTAATATTCTATTAAGAAAATAGTTTATATTTGTTTGGTGGTTACTTCGCCGATGTTGAAATATTTATATTTGTCATAAAATTTATAATGAATGGGTTGCAAGAGTAACTGAGTATTCACTCCAATACTTATCAAACTTTTCCTTCATCCTCTTAGCCATATCTTTGATCACTTCATCTTGACTTTTCAAATTTCTATTCAATTCCATCACTATAAGTGCAACTTGCATGAAGTATAAGTTTGAGGTTGTGTAAGATGATCCTGAAATTAAGTTAGTAATATTATAAAATGGAGCCAAGAAATTACAAATGTTCTCTGCTCTATCCCATTCTTCAATGCTTGGACAAATCATGTAGTTTTTATCATTATAACTCAAGCTAATGAATGCACGTCGATACCTAATAGCACTTTCAAGCATCATATATGTGGCATTCCATCTAGTACACACATCCAACCTTGAGAATCCACCTTCTACATTATTTAAATGCACTTCTTCAATACATTTTTTAAACTCCCTCAATCTCCCTTCCGAAGCCTTCACATATTTAACACTTTCTCGGATTTTACACAAAGCACCCCCCGCTGCCTTCAAACCATCTTGAACTATGAGATTTAAGATGTGAGCACAACATCTCACGTGAAAATATTTACCTTTACATAGCAAAGCATCTTGCAAATTGAGTCTCTCTTTCAAAATGTTTACCATGCTGTCATTCGAAGAGGCATTATCCAATGTGAGTGAAAATATTTTACCATCTATTCCCCACTCCTTCAAAGCACCAAGTAATTTTCCAGATAATTCCAACCCTGTATGTGCATTCTCCAAGTGACAAAATGAAAGCAATTTGCTATTTAATTTCCAATCTTGATCAACATAGTGAGCGGTGACAGTCATATAACCTTGTGTTGTTACAACTGTCCATACATCTGAAGTTAAACAAACTCTTCCAGGAATGGATGCTAACACACTCTTTAGCTTTTCTTTTTCACATGAAAACACACTCATGCAATCAGCTTTTGCAGTGTTTCTACTAATGGAAACAAAATCAGGATTCAATATTTTGTTTGTATCCAAAATCCCATCATACTCAGCAAAGCTAAATGGAAGATCATGTCGGATAATGCTTCTCGAAAGTGAATCTCTGTAAGCCTTACTATCAAATTTCCACCGCTTCAATAACGATGCTTTACTATCCAACATAAGCCCCACATCATTATAGTTTGTAATTCTATGACATTTAGAAACATGGCGCGTTAAGTGACCGGTGCCATCACCACATGAATAGATAACCCCACAACCATTACATTTACATTTTTCTCTCCCGTCAACTATACCAACCTTTGTAAAATAATTCCAAACAGTTGACGTACCGACCTTTTTTTTCTTAGCATCTTTTTCTCCATGGTAATCTTTAGCAACCGGAGGAGAATCTAACATTACCAAATCATCATTATCATCCATAGCTGCAGTATATAGGCATAAAATTCAAATCTATCAATTCAAATCTATCATGGTATTTAAATAAGATAAAAGTTTAGTTAAGATATAAATATGATACAAAAAGTGATAAAAAAGATAAATATATCAAGATAAATATATCAATTCAAATCATCATTATCATAATGCACTCTTTAAAAAGATTAATATGCATACTTCCAAATTAAAATCACTTAATGCATAGTTTCACATACTTTCAAATTAACATGCATACTTGGTACTTAGTAGTTCTCTAATCAAAATCACATGGAATTAAAAACAAATATTGCATTTATTTATAATTGAAATGAGTTTGACATTTGAGTTTATTAAATGCTGTGTACTAGTAGCACAATCAGCAAGCTTCATTTAGGCTTCTGCTACTAATCTCTGGCTCTAAAAGTATATTTAATAACATGGTATATGGTGGTGTGTGCTATGTACTATCATCTATATTCCAACTCAATAATCTATGGTCCCCTGATCTTATGAGTGTGAATGATAATGGTCCCTGTATCATAGGTAATGCTATCCCATACTCCGTATCAATTGAAAAATGCTATTCAACTGCCCTTTAACGTTTTATTCATCAAATCGATATCGTTCCACGGGATATACTCTATTTGTCTCATAAGGAGAACAAACAACAATAGTTGTCATTGTCAAATTACTAGAACTAGTACTCACAGACCTTTTGAGTTTAGTTTATCCCTTTTTGAATTAAATGGTTTTGTTCTATCAACTGAGATCCAACCAATGTATTTTCTTCCTCTTTTTGAAATCAGTTTGACATTTTCTAAGGTTTCTTCAACTCATTGTATTTCTAGTGTTCTGATATATTAATAAACAAATAGCAAAATATTGAATGATACATAATAAGGAAAGACACACTTACCCACGAATCCACGATGTCACTGTGCGGCTAAGCAATCGTCGTCGTCGGAGTCACGAATCACCGTCGTCGCCAAGTTGGAAGAGGATTTTTTCACGTTGCTGCTACTACTGTGACTCACAAATCTCACAATGTCTCTGTTTTGCTTTATTAACTTCTAACCCTAAAATAACATTGAATGAGAGGTTAAAAAATAAACATAGTTATTGGGCCTTCTTTAAAATACATTACATTGAATGGGAAGTTAGAAAATAAACTTAGTTATTGGGCCTTCTTTAAAATATATTTTAGCCCTTTTTACGTTTAAAATGAACAAAAATATATATTTTTTCAAAATAAATTATTATTTATTATTTTTTAGCGGGCCAGCCCGAAGCCCGCTAGGCCGGCCCGGCCCGGCCCATAAAAATCACAGGCCCAATGGGCTAGCCCAAAAAGATAGCGTTGTATTTTTTCATACTTTTTTACGGCCCGGCCCGTGCTAAAATATAGGGCTTATGGGCCGGCCCAGTGGGCCGGGCCCATTTTGACAGCTCTAGTTGCATGAGAGATAAATGATTGAATGTTTATTTAGCTACACAGTAAAAAAATGTAAAAGATATCATGGTATTTAAAAAGTGTTAACAATAAAAAAAAATTGTTGAAAACTTTTAGAATATAAAAACTTTAAAAAAACAGTAGAAATTTCTAACTTTTTTAATGTATTTTGAGTTTATATTAGTATTACACTTATATATTTTACAAATGTTTTTAATAAATTATTTATTTAAAATAGGTAGACTAATTTTTAGCCCCCACCAGAAAATAATTCTAGATCTGCCACTAGGAATAGTGATAAAGGACACACAATAACTATACCAATTCTGTTAAGTAACGTGGTTGGGCCTAACTCAACCCTACAAAACCGGCTTGTAGGGTGAGGATTGCCCCCATTTATAAGGACATGTTAAGGCCCTATATTGTCCGATGTGGGACTCTTAACACACCCAGGATTGCCCCCACTTATAAGGACATGTTAAGGCCATATATTGTCCGATGTGGGACTCTTAACACACCCCCTCACGCCCAGGACTAGACAACTGGAGCGTGGAAATAAATTGTGGGTGGCCCGATAGCGGAAACCATAGAAGGTAGCCCACCGGATCTTAAACGAGGCTCTTGATACCATGTTAAGAAATGTGGTTAGGCCTAACTCAACCCTACAAAACCGGCATGTAGGGTGAGGATTGCCCCCACTTATAAAGACATGTTCAGGTCATATATTGTCCGATGTGGGACTCTTAATAGAGAGGGATTTTGGAGGGCATACATAAATTTTCCACAGTTGTTTACTATTTTGAAAATTAACAATTTAGTAATGATAATGACTTTTTTATCATTTTAAACAAAATTAAGTTTTTTTTTTAAATGTCAATTTTTTTTTGAAATTTTCGTTTTCAAATTTTTTATCTCTCTCCTTCCTACTCGCAAGCATAGTGTAACTCGGTGAACTGACTTTTATTTCTTTTATAAGCAACAATGTTGCGGTGAGCATGAGTCGCCACCGACTTTTATTTTGTCCAATGTTAGGAAAGGTAAAAAGTACAGAAAAGACCCTTTTTTGAAAGAAAACGGGCTCGGGGGGTAAGTTATGAAAAGGGAAGGTGCAAGCACCCTTTTCATCCGTAGTTATCTACGGGCTCTTAACTTGCTTAGCTCATGTTTGTTTGTTTTGAGTTGAAAAAAGGCATAAGGACTTTAGCGTAAATGCGTAGCCTTAGTTTTTCGAAATAGTAGTGAAAAGATGTTTTTTATTGAGCTAGGCAGGTTAAGAGCACTACCCTACCTAATAGGTCTTTTTCTGTAATTTTTAAGGTTCCTAGGACAATCCATACTATATAGGAGTAGGTAGTCCTTGTTTATATTGGACGTACGGGTCATCGAAGGGTCATCGAGGTCATTTGAAGGCAACAAGTAGAGGTACCTTTAGCAATACTCGAAGGGACAATCATCGTTTCGTAGGCAACCATTCGAGGGGCTAGATCATATCATCGTAGGCAACATCGAGGGACTTATGATCTTTGCGATGATTTTCAATCGAGGGACTTTTGCTATATTCGAGGGACACGACCTTTTAATCGAAGGCAACCAAGAGGGGCGTACCTTAGGGGTGGGTGAGTGCAAGTGTGTTGGATTCGATTATAATTCATCTTGTATTTTTAGTGAGCTAACGATTGATTAAATTATCTTGCCATACACGCCCTAATTAGCATACATCTAAGCAATATATACAATGAAATACAGGAATTTAAAAGTGCAGAAACGTAAAGATATTCACTATGATTTTTACATTTGACCTATGTACATTCTAATGTAGAAGCAAAAATAAACAAACATGCGCCATACATGGGATTTCGAGATGAGAGAAGAAATCGGGAGAAAATAAAAATATATAAGAAAAAACTAGTGGTTAATTAAATTAAATCACTTGATTAATTCCTAAATTAAAAAATTAATTATTGAATTATTTAATTAATTAAATAACCTAAATCTATTAAATCAATTAAATTCTAAATAAAAGATTATGTTTGAAATTATCAAAAACCTAATTAATTCTAATTGTTTTTTAATGGTAAAAAAAAACTAATCAAAAATTTAATTAAATTAAATCAAAAGAAAAATAAAAATAAAAATAAAATTATGTAAGAGAAAAAAAATGGTTGATTATCCTATTCCTATGTTTTTTGTGATTTTTAATGATTAATCCCAAATTATTAGTAATTAAATAAAAGAAAATATGGGGAAAAAAATGGGAGAGAAAATCAAACTAAAAAAAATGGCAAAACCAGGGATTGAACCCAGGTTAATGCTGTCACGGATCCTTGCCTCCAACCAATTGTGCCACAAGTTCAATTCATCATCGGGACCGCTGCAAATAAACAAATAACAAGTAACGCGTGCCAAGTGGAAAAAGTCAGCGCTACCAATTGCGTGGCCAATCATACAGCGAGAGAGAAGATATTTTTGTTGACCAGCGAATGGTGTTGTGACACGCAAGCGGTTGAAGAGTCTCGTCCCTGTTCATCTTCTTCCTAGCCATTTGCTGCGGATTTACTTAGGGAATCTGCTAAGAATTTTCTTGCGGAAATTCCTCCAAAATTCAAAACCTGCAAAAAACATCATGAACCGAAAGAAGCGTAGCCCAGATCTACATAAAATTGTCCCCTGAATTCAGAAATGGCATCGGTTTGTCCTGAAAACGAACGTAAGCAAGCATTCAAAGAGGAAACTCTATTATGCCCTAACAATGGTGGATTCTATTCCACACGTATAAACTTCGTTCTAAAGGCTCAATCCTGTCTCAAACAATACCATGAACTCATACAAAGCATTAGTTTTAATGGAAAAACGTCAAAACATGATAAACGAAAAATAATAGTGTATGAATAATATGAACATGAGATTAACGTCATGCATGTTATGGGACATTATCATTGGTCCATTATCACTTCATACTACCTGTAGAGGAGATTGGAATGACTGCTTAACCTTGAATGAGGCTATAGATCTGAAAACGAAAAGTTGTATTATTTGAGATTTTTGGAACTTTTGAGAGGCACTTTGAGGCAAGGGTTTCGTGGAGAGGGAGGCTGCTACATGTATGAATATATAGGGGAACATTCTAGGGTTTATAAAATTGGAAAAAATCAATTGGCTTGATTGAAAAAAATTTGGTTTGATTCTTATGAAAAAAAACTTTCTTTTTTTAGTCCAATTCTATTTTCTACATTTTTCTCACGATTCCATGGCCCTTGGATGGAGATTTGGACTTGATTAGATGAGTGAGAAAATTACATGATATCTCTCATGATTTTTTTTTATTTTTTTTGAATTTTAAATGAATAAATTCAATAAATAAAAGAATAAAATCATGAATAAATATTCATGGAATTTCTTTATGGGTCCCAACATGATTTTTAGCTTGATTTAAAAATAAAAAAATAAACCCATGAATTTTTATCATTTAAATATAATTTTATTTGGTTTTATTTGAATTTAAATGAATAAATTCAAACTAAAAGAAATAAAAATCATAAAATAAAGATAAATATATTTATGGGCCTATTATAAGCTTTGAATCATGTGTGACATAAAATCATGGGCCCATTACTTAAAAATATAAATTTTGTCACTTAGATTTTCATGCCTTTCTTGAAAATCGACCAACTTGTACAAATCCTATCTCTCTCATTTTTTATCATATGAAGGTGTTTTTGTACATTTTAGAAATCTCAAAGAGTCTTCTAAAAGATCCTTTTGGTTTCATCTTCATTGAGTTTACCATGTTCATTTACCTTCCTTTGAGAAAAAACGTCTTTTTGTCGTCTTTCAAAAGGACCTATAATGTATTAGCTTGTATCTTCCAACTGGTGCATTTCTTGACTTTGGGCCCAGCATAAAAGTTGTAGAGAATTGAATTTCCTTGAGAATAGGCTTTGGTTGGGAAATTTTTGATGAACCATGTGAGAGTTATGATCAGTCAAAGTTCAGTTGACTTTCACCTTAAAAACCCTAATTTAGTAACTTCCTCTTTTGATGATTTTGGACCTTTTTCCTGATGAATCATGATCAAATTTTGGTCAAATGATGAATATAACATAAAAATGTTGATGTTGCCCAAAAATCAGAAGTTTTGACTGTATTTTGACCATAGTTGACTTCTAGGTCAAAATAGTCGATTGTTGATCGTTTGAGCGATTGAATGAGCAATCCTGTGGATCAATGCTTGAAATTTGTCATGAGGGTTCTTTTAGGCATATGAGAGGCCATGGAGCCCATTTGAAATCTTAGAATTTGATTTATCCTTGAAAAAGTCCAAACCCTAGTTCTGGCCTTCATTGCTTAGGAGGGGAATGAACATGCTTTCAGTCAGGTATTACATGGGCCTGTGGAAACTATTTGAGCCCAACTATCTTGAAATATAGTGGGCAAATTTTGGGGTATGACACATAGGCTACTCGCAAACATAGGCTTGGTGAACTTAAAAGAAGATGTAGCATATTACATGATATAGTTTCACATTCCTTTTTTAGTAGTTAGTATTACACCATTGGTAATAGGCAACGTGAGAAATATAAAAAAGAATGAGGAAAGTTATTTTGACACATTAAGGTGTCCCACACAGTGTGGTTTATTGTATTGTTCTTTTCCATTTCAAATAACAACTTTTAAAGCAGAAATGATAAGTTGAGACCAGTTTTTAATAGTATATATATGGTGCATAAGTTTTATTTTATATTTTTCGTGATTTTTGTGCAAAAAGTTTGTCCTTTGTTAAAATCATTTAATTTGTCTTGATTTTTCTGCAAAATACAATACAATGTAAGCAAAATGATCGTCAAAATAGCATAGCTGTTTTCTAAAACAGATAAAACTTTTATTAGCTAATTTTTACTAATGTGTATTCAAATATGGTGTGTATATGGTGTCAGTTTTTTTAAATGGTGTCGGTTTTTTTAAATGTGTATTCAAATTTGACTTCTTTGTCGTTCTTCAGCTCAATCAAGTTGTATTTTAACCTTCTATTACTATTAACCCAATCTTCACGAAACTCGATCTTCCTCACCCACTTGTTATCAATATCAGGCAGTAATTCATTCAACTTGTCTATCACATTAGCGAGAGATGTGGCGCTATCTAGAAGCTTGAATTCAACCGAGAGCTGTTTCCATTGAAATACATTTCCGTCTTAATCAGAAATCGAGGAAGAGACATTTTTTTAGATGTATTTTTCTATAACATATGCCCCTATTTATACAAATGGCCATTAACTATTGAAATTCCGGTGTTTAGATCTCAGATGTCCTAAGAGATGTCGAGACAATGATCTCTAAACAACACACAATGACAAGGTATATAAAAGTGCAATGCAAAAACTTAAAGAACACAAGTAATTGTTCACCCATTTCAATATAAACAATACATACTATGGGGGCTACCAAGCCAGAGATAAGTCCACTATGATCGTATCAGTTTGAAGTACTATGCAAACAACCTCCGGTTCACACGTAAACAACCTTCGGTTTACTGCCTTCTCGCCTAATCACTATCCGTGCTATACTTCTACCTAAAACTCACCTAGGTATGAGGTCCTCCTCAATCCCCCTCAATCACAACCGTGATTAACAAACTTTAGAAGACACACTTCAAAGACATAGTCATTCAATGCTTAAAAGCTTATGAATGAACACAGAACTTATAAATCAATGGAAATGTCCAACTCTTCTATCAAGATGATATTAGAGAGGCTCACAAAATACAAGACACCATAAACCCTAACACAAACTACAATGTAGGTTCCACATGATAACTAGGTTTGTTGCTTGCTATTTAAAATAAGCTTCTGGACTAGACTTGGGCTTCAAACCACAGTAGGGCTTCAATCATTAGTTTGTTAAATATTCTCCATATTAAAAAACCAATCAAATATATTTAAAAAAGAGACAATATCTCATCCCTAAATCAAGCGCCACATAGGATTGCATAATATTCCAAAATATTCTGCACCTGTAAATAAAATAGACTTCAACAGATCCAACTGTTATTTAACAGACACGATTTCGAATGGATCTTGCATATGACATCCTTCTCGACATGTCTTCTTCAGTTGAAGTGAATAGAACATCTTGTTCAACATGTTCTCATAAGTTAGTTTTACCAAACATAGTGCCAACTATAAAATAGAGAATTAACGATCTCCCCCTTTAGCTTATTTTGGCTAAAACAACTTAATAACCTAATGTTTGAAAATAAATCAAACAAAAAAATAATTCAATTCCCTATAGAGAATACACTGCAAAAATTCCATAATCAGAAATCTAGCAGAAAAACAAACATGTAAAACATGTTAATAGTTAGTAGAATCTACACACAGAAGTTGAGATAAGAAATTCTCAACCACTCAGCATGACATCATGAAATTGTGTCCTGACATCTCTGCACACATGCCAGTCCAACTCTTCTTCAAATCTGCTACGAAAAAACAAAAATCTCCCCCTCAACAACAACAACACACTAGAGAAAAATTTCTCCCCCTCAGTCAGTTGTTAGTGGTTAGTGCATACAACAAAATATTACTCCCCCTTTTTAGCCATAATATGACAAAGCCAAGGCAAGTAAGTAACCAACACAGAAAAACCACACACATACATTAGCATATAGTATAAAATGCTAAGCAAATCCTGGGCCAACACCAGCACGCTGCACTGAAATTCCTGGATCAAATGGATACCCTTGATGGTAACAAGATATCTGAATCCTCATTGAAGTTGCACTAGTCTCGTTGGGAGAGAGATAGTATTTTAGTCTTCTTTCTTTCTCTCTCCAGTCCTTGAATGCAACTCAATCAGTAATTGCTATAATTCTTTACACACACAGACACCCAGTTTGCTCCTTAATTGTTCAAACTGAACTGCATCCAAAACCTTTATAAAAATATCAACAAACTGATTTTCCGTTTTCACATGCTCGAGCATTATGACTTTGTCTTCAACAAGGTCACTAATCAAATGATGCATGATGTCAATGTGCTTAGTCCTACTGTGTTGAAGAGGATTTTTGGAAATAATTATAACACTCAAATTGGCACAGAACAATGTCATAACATCTTGTGTGACATTGTATTCAGACATTATTTGCTTCATCCATACAAGTATTTGTTCCATCAAGAATAGGTGGTATATTCATAAATCATCTCCTTCCTTGTCCATTGTACCAGAAAGTAACTTCCCTGAATCTCACCCATAGTCAGAGCAGGATACCGGCTCTGATACCAATTGAAATTTTGGTGTTTAGATCTCAGATGTCCTAAGTGATGTCGAGACAATGATCTCTAAACAACACACAATGACAAGGTATATAAAAGTGCAGTGTAGAAACTTAAAGAACATATGTATTTGTTCACCCAGTTCGGTATAAACAATACCTACTCTAGGGGCTACCAAGCCAAGGATAAGTTTGTAGCGGTGAAATTGGTGAGGCTAGAGTCATGGGAAGACTTAGCTCATTTTAAACAGAGTTGCCACCGCGCTTTATTGTTTCCAAAAAGGAATGGGTGAAAGAGCGTATAAAATCCATAGAAGTTTTTAAAATCAAAACTAATAAACTTATCAGAGTTCTGGCTACGGAGGGTTTGTTATACAAGGGGAAGGTTTTAAGCACCCCTCATATCCATGGTACTCCATAGGAACCTATTTGTTTTTATGTTATTGTCTTTTGTTTATACATACCCTTTTGAAAATCCTATGTGAAAAACTTGTTTGAAATAGAGGGTGGGGATGAGAAGAGAAGTTTTTGAAAGTGCGCTCGATAAGACATCGCATCTTAGGCCTACATACCCCTTAAGTGTAATAGGGAATTCAGAGCTTCTGTAGTTCCTCTTAAAAGGAAAAAAGGGTGGCCAAAATCTTTTTTGTTGTGAGCTTTAAAATACTAAACAATTTTAAAAAGGGAATTAGGATTTAAAATACCTAATAAGTTTAAAAGGTTAAGCTTTAAAATACTTAACAAATTTTAAAATAAATCAAAAAGACCAAGCTTTAAAATACACGGTCAATGGGTTAGGAGAAGTTTCACCGGGAATAATTCTTCTCTTAACACCAAGGTTTCAAAACAAAAGACCTAGCTTTAACAATACAAAGGTCAATCGACTAAGAATAGTTTCACTGGGAATAATTCTATTCTTAGTGCCAAGGCTTAAAAAACAAAGGGTTTGGTTAAGCTTTAACAATACAAAACCATAAACAAGTGAAAATCTTTAAAATACTTAACACGAAAGTGAAAGACATTGGAAAAGAGTTTGAGTACCTTTGACAACTTAGTCAATACCATTCCCATCCTTTTGGATAAAAAAAAAACAAACTCAAGCATTTAACAATAAACACCTCAAGTGTGTGTGTGATATCATGTGGCACAAGAACAAACAAGCGAGTATGATAATCAATAAGTAAGAGAGATAGATGTATCTAAACCCTTGGATTCAAACTCATGTATGAATGATGAATGATTGATATGATAAATAAACATGGGGTTAGATAAACAATACATAAGAGGAATTAACAAAATAATGATTAAAATAACAATTAAGTACAAAACATGGATTAAAATCAACAAGTATGTACAAGATGACAAACTTGATTAATCATGGATAAACAAAGATCAACATGCTTTTGGGTTAGGGTTTTAAACCTAGGGTTTTTCAAATTAGTGTTTAATGATAAACTCCTAAACCTAATTGGTTTTAATTGTTTAATACCAAATTTTTTAAGAGAATTGATCTATGGGTACATGAATAAAGTCAAAGACATCCTATTCTAACCCTAAACAAATATATACAAAATATTCACAAAGTTCTATTGAAGAAATAATCAAAACAAAACAATTTTTTAGTTGATTTTTCAATATAAAAGAACATGTTTTGATTAATTTATAAATGATGATAAAATAAATATTTTTTGGAATTTTTTAACATGGTATTAAAATAGACAAGATAAATGAAATACACAAAAAATAACAAGTTAAAAACATTAATTTTTCAATTTGTTTGGATTTTTTAAAGTTTAAAAGAAAACTAAAAAAATAAGTGATAAAAAAGAAAGGAGTATGGCCACAAGGACTTGAACTCACGCCCTATCACTCATTGGACAAAACAACTGCCATCTGAGCTGCGCGCGCGTTGTGATAAAGGAAGGATCCCAAGTTCAGCATATGTGAGAACTATTCAGAATGGAAAAATGCAAAAAATAAACAAAAGTCTGGGGCGAGGGGGATTTGAACCCCAGACTTGTGGCATGAGAGACTTAAGGGTGCGCTGGTAACCAATTGTGCTAAACGATGACTTCGTTTATTGATTGACTATCATTAAAAATAAAATGAACTCGTTTTTAAAAGATTTGAATTTCCCTCCCCACTTCATCTTCTTCGCGGAGCACAACAACAACATAACCATGGATGATTTTCCAACTTTCTCAAATATGCATCAAATTCAAAGATTTAAGACACTAACATGCTCATAATTTAACCACAAATCTAACCATACTAATAATATTCATTTAAACACAACCAAACTTAATAATTTTCCAGAAATGTGTATGAACCCTAAAAATAAAATTTTAAATTAAATCCTCATATCAAACAATTAGGCCTTAAAAGCTTAGGGCTTTCACTTCCTACATGATTCTAAACAGAATAGGAACAAGTTTTAATTAAATTGATGCACAAACGAGTATGCTCAAAGTATAGGTCAATACCTCTGAAAATGAACTTCCAACTCGTGCTTAGAGGTGTTCCAAAATGATGCAAATGATCTGAATAGCTTCAACACCTTCCGATGAAGCAATCTGGGCACTTAGAATCCTTTGAAGGTCCCTGCAACTCCAAGCTCGATTTCACCTACAACAAGAAAAAGTTATGGATAGAACACATAGTTCTAGGTGTTACAGATCAGTGTTAAGTATCTGAATAGTTTCTATATACAATGTAGAAGGTATTTGAACAAAAAGGCCTCAAAATGCACGAGTAAAAATGAAGATCACAATTTATGGCTTAAGAGTGAATTTTGGAAAAATGCAAATGGTGATTTTGTGTTTTAGGCCTTTGGTAGGTTTTTGCAGGTTTTGTACAGCTTCTATATGATGATTAGAAGCTGTTAGAAGGGTTTGTTTGGTTGGTAAGTGTTTGGTTTGGATTTTGGTTGGTTATGAGCTTAAAGAAAGCTTTAATGAAGTGAAAATGGTGATTTTTGGTTAAGGGACCTTTGAGAGGTTAAAGAAGGTATAAACATCTTCTAAATGATGTTTAGAAGTTTTCCAAACCTTTGGTTGACACCCAGAACTCTTAGAACTCAGAATCCCTATAATAGTGCAAAGATGGAAAAATGGAGAATTTCAAATGAGGTATGACTTGGAGAATTATGGTGTCATTGATCAAGGGAGTGATACTCTCTATTTATAAGTAAGAATTAGGCTTTGTGGGAGGAAAAAGTTCAAAGTTTTGAAGCTCCCATGTGACTTTGTACTTCTTTGCTTGTTTGTGAAGAAATGAGAAAATTGGAGTTCCAATGCCAAGGTACAAGTTCAAGCATGCTTCCATGACTTTATTCTGAGTTTGGAGACCTTGCTTGTGGTGTTCAATTTGCTTTTGATGCAGAGGAGACATTTTAGTGGCTCAAGGGGTGGACTTTGTGCATAAAGCTAGCTTTTCCAAAATGGAAGTGGAGACTTTAGTTCATAAATGGCATGAAACTTGGACAATGCATAAAACACTTGGTCCATAACTCAAAAGAATGTGTAATCTTCTGATTATGTCCTCTTGAACAAGTTAAAATGACTGTACTTGAGAGATTCCCACAAATTTGGATGAATTTTGGACTTTGTTCTTCATGTTCTTCATGAAAATGCTCCATTTCAAGTGTTCATGGTGCCCTATTGACAAATTCATATCTCTTTGATCAAGCCATGGATGTTCATGCTGCTTAGCTCTTTGGAAAGCCCTTGCTACATACTTCAATTCATTTGTTAAAAGTTTCCTCAAACTCTTTTTGGATCATTGAGAAAAATGGTCATAAAGTTAAGAAAAAATCCAAGTAAAACACTTGAAAATTTCTCCAAGTCTTTTGAAAATTATCTTCTTAATTCCATATCTCTCAAAATAATCATTTTTTACAAAAAGTTCCTATGTGATAAGTTGTTTGTTTTTCCAAGATCTAAAAGTTTCTTGTTGGGAGATTTTTGAGTGTGTAAGCAGAATTTGGAGATCCATGAATTAGGTCAAAATACACTTAAAAACCCTAATTTGACTTTTTGTTGACTTTTTGATTCTTGATGAATTCTTTGAATTTTCTTTGATAAAATGTCTTCAATATCCACATGATGATGATTTGGATCCTTAAAACTCCATAGTTGACTATTTTTCTCAAAAGTCAAAAGTTGACTTGCACTGTTGACTTGCTCCAAATGAACTGCAGTTTTGTGATTTCCAAATGAATCGATATCTCCTCTTCAAATGAATGATATGGATGGACTATAATGTTGATTTGGATGCCCTTGAATCATATTTTGAGTCTTGGAACCATCTCCTGATTAAAAGTCAACCCTCCAGTGAAATTAGGTCAAAAACCCTAATTGGGACTTCTGATGAACTTGAAGGTGATTGATCTTACACTGAACCATATTTGGACCTTGGTATTGATTAGAGAGTCCTTTGAATCATATAATGATGTTGAATTTCCTTGTGGGTCTCAAAACCCCAACTTGCCTAGCTTCCCCTTGACCAGTCTCCTATTTTGGGACACAAGCAACAAACAACAAATTTTTTTGTATTTTTGGGTTAATAAATGATAAATGCATGACGATGATGATCCTAATGTTTAGGATATGGTGGGATCTCAGTGGTCAAAAATTGGGGTGCAACAAAGTCCACTATGATAGTATCAGTTTGAAGTACTATGCAAACAACCTCCGGTTCACACGTAAACAACCTCTGGTTACCGCCTTCTCGCCTAATCACTACATGTGCTATATCTCGACCTAAAACTCACCTAGGTATGAGGTGAAGGATAGAAAAACACTTATAAAGGGGGGTTTGAATAAGTGTGACTTTAAAAACTCTTAAGATAAAAACAATTGCACAATGATTTTTATCCTGGTTCGTTGTTAACGAAACTACTCCAGTCCACCACCTTAGAGTGATTTACCTCACCTGAGGATTTAATCCACTAATCAACCTTGATTACAATGGTTTTCCACTTAGATACCCTCTAAGTCTTCTAGAGTATTTTGATCACAACTTGATCACTCTAGGAACCTTTTACAAATGAATGTAAACAAATTCTTACAAGAGTATTACAATGCTTCTTAATAAGCTATAATCACAACTGTGATATTTCTCTTAAGTTCTAAGCTTAAATCTCACTAAGATATTACAAATGAAGTGAGGTTGAAGATGAAGTTTGAGAGCTTTTGAATTTGACAGCGTTTCTGTATTTTTGCGCAAGAGTTGTGTATTCAGCTTCTCATCAGAACTTCTATTTATAGGTGTTGTGATAAGATGACCATTGGGAGCATTTAATGCGTTGCGTGATCCGTACAACATTGCATTTAATGTTTCACTCTTTTGTCAACTACCTCGAGCCTTGCTTTTCTTGCTTTAACTGACTTTGCCTTTAATAGCTTCTAACGTTCCTTTTGTCAGTCAGCGTAGCCTGTTATCTTGTACTTGCTTCTGATCTGATGTTTGTAGATACAACGTTTGAATATCAGAGTCATTCCAGCTTGGTGCAGAGCATCTTCTTGTCTTCTGACTTTGAAGTGCTTCTAGCGTGATACCATAAGAACTTCAGTGCTTCTGCTTCTGAACTCAAGTTCTTCTGATGCTTCATAGACCATGTTCTGATTCTGCTTGACCATCTTCTGATGTCTTGCAAGACCATGTTCTGATGTTGCATACTTGAACCTTCTGAGTCAGTGCTTCTTGCGCTGAATTGTGCATACTCTTTATATATTTCCTGAAATGGAAAATGCATAGGATTAGAGTACCACATTGTCTTATACAAAATTCATATATAATGTTATCATCAAAACTAAGAATATTGATCCGAACAATTCTTGTTCTAACAATCTCCCCCTTTTTGATGATGACAAAAACATATATAACTAATATGAATTTGCAATCAAAATATCAGATGACTAAAGACAATTACACAGTTATAGCATAAGCATATAAACATAGTGTGTGAAAATGTCTCCCCCTGAGATTAACAATCTCCCCCCTGAGATTAACAATCTCCCCCCCCCTGAAATAAATACTGGAAGAATTTATAAATAAAAGACTTCTCTGAATATTTTCCATTTCATTCGAGACGTTCACATTTGCCTAGAACTTCAAAACATTCAGAGCTTCTGCTTCTTGCTTCCATAGGACAACTTCAAAGCTTTGAATTTCTTCTTGAATCATAGCATGCTTGATTGTATCAGAACATTCTTGAATGTATTAGAGCATCATTAGAGCATCTTTACATCCTGAAATGTTTCAGAACAAACTAGACGACAAAAGTCAGAGCATGAATGAATCAGAACATTATTTTTAAGAAAGAACATGCATCAGAGCAATGCTAAAAAAAATATCAGAGCAAACTTTGATAAGTTCTTAAAAATAATATGTATCAGAACATATGAGAGATAAGAATGTGTTAGAGCATATTTTGCCACGAGAATATCAGAACATTCTTCCTTCTTGCTTCTAATCTCGAAGCTTCACAGCACTAAACTTGCTTCAATTTCCAAGAACATGCTTCTTTATAGAATTGCATTTCCCCATGTATTTGCTTCTCATGTTGAGCTTTTTCAGAATATCTTCAATCCTGCAAAAAATCTCAAAGACATAGAACTTGCAAATAATGTTAGGAATGTTGAGACTTAATCCCAACAACTGATATAATAAACCAAATCAATTATCATGTTTCTCCCCCTTTTTGTCATAACATCAAAAAGCATATAAAATATTCAGATGAAAAACAAACAATATGAGAGAAGAAGATAATATTTCATTGATTCAATAAAATATCAGAAGAAACAGAAAGATAGAAGCAGATGCAAGAAACAGATGCAAGAAACAAGAAAATAGCTAAGACCAAAGGACTACGACTAGCCTAGCTTAGAAACTATCTTGGCCAGAAGGTTTTGAATCTCAGAAGTGCTTTCAGTTTGCGTCTTCATGAATGAGCGAAACTCATTGTGAGTATCTTCATGCTTATCCAAACGAGAAGTTATATCAACTTGATTCTTTTGAAGAGCCTTCATGGCGTTCACCAGAACAGAAGGTTCATCAGAAGAAGCTTCACAGCTATCATTCAAAGGAGTAGCATGCTCAACAGCAGCATCAATCATGAGAACATCATCTTGATTTTCCTGAACAGGAAGTTTATCAGCAAGATGATTCTCAGCATCTTGTGTCTCAGCATCAGCTTCTGACATAGAAGCATCTTCAGCATATTCTGGAACAGGGATATCAGAATCAGAATTCTCAAGAGCCTGAAGGATCTCAGCCAGATTCCTTGGAGGTGTAGGAGCAGCAACTTCTGAAGGGTATTCAACAGCTGGATATACCATATCTGGTGCTTTCTCTGAGGGATTCTCCCTTAGCCAGTTGAATAAAGACTGAAAGTCTCCAGTCAGAACAATGAATTGAGGCTTCCATACAACCATTGCAAGGCATGGTTCACCTTCCAATTCATCTACAAACTTCTTCTCCTCAAGAGATCTCCAATTTCTGATTGGATGATAGTACCTACCATCATCAACTTCTAAGAAACAACCAGGAGAACCAGATGCCTCAGCCAAGCATCTCTTCTGGATGTTCATAGCATCAAACTGAAAGTCCTTCTTAAAGATTTTCCATAAGCTTCGAATAGCAACATGATCCAGCTTGGAGTCATGAGCAGCTCTCAAAGTTTCCATCCTTGTTCTGAACTTAAGCTTGAATAGGTCAAAGCAGATATCAAGAGAGGGTTCAGGAGGATTAAAGGTGAAACGATAATCAGGGTACAGAAGACAATAAGGTTTGGATTTTCTTGAGAACAAAGCAGGGTTTAAAGAAGGTGGAGAATTTGTGGTGAAGGTGGATGAAGATGAATTTTCAGAAGGTGTTGGGGGAATGACATTTAGTGGTTGAGGGTTCAGAATTTGTGTAGAAGGAGGTGGTTGGTTATTGTTTGGAATGGTGAAAGAATTGTGGGGTTCAGAATGGGGAGGCTTTTTCTGAGAGGAACAGGCAGAAGAATCTGCACGAAAAGCTTTCTTAATGCGCTTCTCAAGGTATTCATCAGATTGTACTTTGAGAGGATCGAAGGGTTGCTTCTGCTTCTTAGCTGGCTTAGCATTAGGTCCTGCTTCTGAGGCCTTTCTCTTCAATTTCTTTTCTTTCTTCTTCTATTCTTTCTTTCTCAACTCATCCAGAGATGGAAGAGTTCTCCCTCGAATCCACGCAGGATCAACAGAAGTTTGAGCTTTGACACAAGACTTCAAATAGCGCTTAAAAGACTTATCTAGCTCTTCTTTGAACATGTGAGAGAAACTCTCAACAGGGGTTCTTCTAGTCAGAATATCTGGAAATATTCTTGGAATAAAAGTTACCTTTTCAATCAGCTGCATCCTTTGTAAATCAAACGCATTCAGAATACGTCCTTGTATGACAGTTAAGAACTTGGGTGAACCAACAGCTCTCAGAAGATCCATCAAGTCACTTTCCATCAGAATATCTGAAATCATTCTGGCAATAGGGATAATATTTTTCTTAAAATTTGGATTCTTCTTACGTTCTTCATCTCTTGATTCTTCAATATTTTTCTTCAAATGTTGAAAGAGAATGTTTGAGAGATTAACTTTCATACCTTTTCCAATGCAGAAAAGTACATACTTCTGATCCTGATTTACATACGTAGCAGCAAAAGATAGCTTTCTATGATAAAGAGATCCTAGAATAATCTCAGCCCAAACTATATAGGAAGGCTTCAAAGAAGTAGTTTGATGAGATGCATATCCAGAGGAAGACAATTCTCTATCAACTTTCTCCCAATCAACTCTTCCAGGAAGAGCACCTGTGATCCCATCTGTGTCATCAAGACCATACAGCTTCCTTATCATCTTCTCATTCACAACAAATTCATGCCCTGATACGAAGGAGATGATAGCAGTTGGAGTGACTGTTGCATGAGTCCAGAAATCCTTAACCAAGAGAGGATATACTGGTCCAATCAATCTTTCAAAGTAGTTTGACCAACCTTGTACCAGCATTGCAGCCTTGGTTTTGAAATCGTGTTCCAACAGATTTTCAAAATCCACCATTGTTTCGCAGAGAACTTCTAGTTCATCATATGGAATAGAACAAGTCTTCAAGGGATGATATCCATATTTGTGTTGAACAAGATGTGCTGAAGACATTTTGTGTTGAATACTTGAGGATGGAAGCATGAATTCACTCTGAGATTCGGTTTAGAAACTAGGGTTTATGCAAAAACGAGAAAGAGAGAGATGAACGAAAGAGATAATGAATGAAAAGAGAGAATGTAAAGAGATGAAATGATATGAAGATGAGTTAATATAGGAACGGATTTGAAAAGAAATGCAATGTGTTTCTGAATGAACAGGATTACAAAAAAAACATAGAATCAAATGCATTTAATGAGAAATGACGTTAGGAGAGATAACGTAATATTTGAAATGATTTGCACAGTTTCCTAGGGCGGCGTCTCCTCAACTGCACGCGTACTTGTCCAAATAGAGTGAACACGTGTTCAACATCTGGAAAGCTGGTGACAGCTATTTTGCTTTGAAAGAGATTCTGAATCAACTTAGATAATGAAATGTTAGTAATAACAGAATCAGAACTTCTAATTGATCAACATCAGAACTTCTTATAAGAAGATAAAACAAAATCATTTCAGAACTAATCCATACGTCAGAACTTCTTACCTTCTCATTCTGGGCATAAATCCATACTGATATTCTTCAGAATGAACTTAAACCTATCTTTAGCAAGGGGTTTTGTAAAGATATCAGCCCATTGATGGTCTGTAACAACAAAGTTTAAAGAAAGAACACCCTTCTGAACATAGTCCCTAATGAAATGATGTTTGATCTCAATATGTTTAGCTTTGGAATGTAAGATTGGATTCTTAGACAAACAAATAGCAGAAGTATTATCACATAAGATAGGAATGTTACTCTCATATATTTGATAATCTTCTAGCTGACTCTTCATCCAGAGCATCTGTGTACTACATCCAGCAACAACAACATATTCTGCTTCTGTTGTAGAGAGGGCAATTGTAGCTTGCTTCTTGCTGTACCAAGAGATCAGATGACTTCCAAGAAATTGACATCTTCCAGAAGTACTCTTTCTTTCAATTCTATCTCCAGCGTAATCAGCATCACAATATCCTACTAGGTTGTATTCTTCAGATCTTCTGTAGACTAAACCAACATTAGTAGTACCTTTCAGATACCTCAGAATTCTCTTAACAGCAGTTAAGTGAGATTCTCTAGGATCTGATTGGAATCTTGCACACAGACAAACACTGAATAAAATATCAGTTCTAGAAGTAGTAAGATATAGAAGAGATCCAATCATACCTCTGTAGAGCTTATGATCAACCTTCTTACTTACCTCATCCTTACCTAAGATACACGTTGGATGCATAGGAGTCTTTGCTTCTTTGCTTTCAGAAAGATTAAACTTCTTCAGAAGTTCTTTCACATACTTGGTTTGATGAACATACGTTCCTTCTGATGTTTGATTGATCTGGATCCCAAGGAAATACTTGAGTTCTCCCATCATGCTCATTTCAAACTCAGCCTGCATAGACTTAGCAAACTCCTTTCCAAGTGTAGCATTAGATGTTCCAAAGATAATATCATCAACATAAATTTGGCAAATTAAAAGATCCTTTTTAAAGGTTTTACAAAAGAGAGTAGTATCCACTTTTCCTCTAGTGAAACCATTATCCAGAAGGAAAGAACTTAATCTTTCATACCAAGCTCTAGGAGCTTGCTTCAATCCGTATAATGATTTCTTTAGTTTGAAAACATGATTTGGAGACTTAGAGTCTTCAAAACTAGGAGGTTGGTGGACATAGACTTCCTCATCTATATAACCATTTAAGAAGGCACTCTTAACATCCATCTGATATAGAGTGATGTTATGTTGAATGGCAAAAGAAATCAATAAGCGAATAGATTCTAACCTGGCCACTGGTGCAAAGGTTTCTGTATAGTCAATACCTTCTTGCTGACTATAGCCCTGAGCAACCAGTCTGGCTTTGTTTCTTACAACTTCTCCTTTTTCGCTTAGCTTGTTTCTGAAGACCCACTTCGTACCAATGATGTTAAATCCTTTTGGTCTAGGAACAAGATCCCACACATCATTCCTTGTAAATTGATTTAGTTCTTCTTGCATGCCAATTATCCAGTCTGCATCTTCTAGAGCTTGATCAACAGAAGTTGGCTCGATCAGAGAAACAAGACCTAATTGACATTCTGCATTGTTCTTAAGGAATGCTCTTGTTCTGATAGAATCATCCTTCTTTCTAAGAATGACATCTTCTGAGTGAGCAGAGTTGAGTCTAGAAGATCTTCTGATTGTTGGCTCTTCAGAAATTCTGAGATTCTCTAAAGAAGCAGCAACTTGATCTTCTGATACTTTGCTTCTGGGTTCTTCAGCTTCTGATACTTTGCTTCTTGGTTCTTCAGCCTCTGAAATTGAGATATCTATATCTGCAAAATTCTCAAACTGCTTTGGCTTTTCAAGACCAAGCTTATCATCAAATCTAATATTGATTGATTCTTTAACAATCAATGTTTCAGTATTGCATACTCTATAGCCTTTTGAGCGTTCAGAATATCCAAGAAGGAAACACTTCTCTGCCTTAGAATCAAACTTACTCAGATGATCTTTAGTATTCAGAATAAAACAAACACATCCAAAAGGATGAAAATATGAAATGTTGGGCTTTCTGTTCTTCCACAATTCATAAGGAGTCTTATTGAGAATAGGTCTGATAGAGATTCTATTCTGAATATAGCATGCAGTGTTTATTGCTTCTGCCCAAAAATGCTTAGCTATATTGGTTTCATTGATCATGGTTCTGACCATTTCTTGTAGAGTCCTATTCTTTCGCTCTACAACTCCATTTTGCTGTGGAGTTCTAGGGCAAGAGAAATCATGGGCAATACCATTTTATTTGAAGTAAACCTCAAAGAATCTGTTCTCAAATTTGCCACCATGATCACTTCTGACCTTTATGATTTTACACTCTTTCTCAGATTGGATCTGAGTGCAGAATTCAAAGAACACTGAATGAGACTCATCCTTGTGTTTCAAGAACTTTACCCATGTCCATCAACTATAATCATCTACGATGACTAATCCATATTTCTTCCCTCTGACAGATGCTGTTTTGACTGGGCCAAACAGATCAATATGCAGAAGTTCTAGCGGCCTAGAGGAAGAAACAACATTCTTAGACTTGAATGCAGGTTTGGAAAACTTCCCTTTCTGACATGCTTCGCAAAGAGCATCTGATTTGAATTTCAGATTAGGGAGTCCTCTGACCAGATTTAGTTTGTTGATCTGAGAAATCTTTCTCAAACTAGCATGTCCTAATCTTCTGTGTCAGACCCATTGCTCTTCGCTAACAGACATAAGACAAGTTACCTTCTGATTCTTAAGATCCTGAAGATCAATCTTGTAAATATTGTTCTTTCTCTTGTCTGTAAATAGGATTGAGCCATCCTTCTGACTTACAGCCTTACAAGACTTTTGATCAAAGATTATGTCATAACCATTGTCACTTAATTGACTTATGGACAACAAGTTATGAGTTAATCCATCTACCAGAAGAACATTAGTTATAGAAGGAGAGTTACCAGTACTTATGGTTCCTGAGCCAATTATCTTGCCCTTCTGATCTCCTCCAAACTTAACTTCTCCAGCAGATTTAAGCACCAGGTCTTGGAACATAGACCTTCTTCCCGTCATGTGTCGAGAGCACCCAGAGTCCAGGTACCATGACATGCTTTCCTTTGTCTTCTTTGCAGCCAAGGATATCTGCAACGGGAATAATCTTTTCCTTAGGTACCCACATTTTCTTGGGTCCTTTCTTGTTAGTTCTCCTCAAGTTCTGATTGAACTTGGGTTTAGCATGATAAACAACTGGAGGTACAGCATGATAATTCTTATTCTGAGTTACATGATATTTCCTAGGTTGTGTCACATGCTTCTTAGTGTGTGTAATGTGAAAGCTTTTAGCATGTGATGTGAGCCTAATATCATGGGAGTGGTCATACTTGAACTGATCATACAAGGGCTTGTATGTGATTTTCATATCATCTACAGGTTCAAGTTTGTATGGGGTTTCACCCTCATAGCCTATGACAACTCTCTTGTTTCCATTAACAGCATATATCATAAAGGCAAGTTGACTTCTTCCAATACCTCTAGATAAGAACTTCCTAAAGCTCAAGTCATATTCTTTAAGAATATTGTTCAGACTAGGAATAGACTTTTCTGAGACAGAAATAATTTTAAAACTTTTTCCTTCAGTTCAGAATTTTCTACTTCCAGCTTCTTAGTTTCAGATTCAAATAGCTTTTTCAGCTTTTTGTATTTGATACTAAGATGAGCCTTGAGTTCCAGAAGTTCTGTTAAACTGGAAACTAACTCTTCTCTAGATAGTTCAGAAAATACCTCTTCAGAATCTGAGTCTGATGTAGATTCTGATCCATCATCCATCAGCGCAATGTTTGCCTGCTCGTCTTCAAAGTCTGATTCTGATTTTGATGAATCTGAATCATCCCAAGTTGCCATAAGACCTTTCTTATGAAACTTCTTCTTGGGCTTCTCCTTCTGA
Organism: Vicia villosa; assembly: GCF_029867415.1. Classification (NCBI taxonomy): domain Eukaryota; kingdom Viridiplantae; phylum Streptophyta; class Magnoliopsida; order Fabales; family Fabaceae; genus Vicia; species Vicia villosa. Next base: position 476,950 of record NW_026705574.1, read on the forward strand.
AGCTTTGGACATTCACTCTTGTAATGTCCTGGCTCATTGCATTCAAAGCACGTGACCTTCTTCTTGTCATATCTTCTGCATCCAAAAGATTCTCCTTTTTCAAGCTTCTTAGAACTTCTGAAGTTCTTGAACTTCCTATGCTTACTTTTCCATAGTTGGTTTACCCTTCTGGAGATCATGGACAGTTCATCTTCTTCTTCTTATTCTGATTCTTCAGAATCTTCTTCTTCAGCCTGAAATGCGTTAGTACATTTTTTATAATTAGATTTTAACGCAATAGACTTACCTTTCTTCTGAGGTTCATTAGCATCTAGCTCAATTTCATGACTCCTCAGAGCACTGATCAACTCTTCAAGAGAGACTTCATTCAGGTTCTTGGTAATTTTGAATGCAGTCACCATCGGACCCCATCTTCTTGGCAAGCTTCTGATGATCTTCTTGACGTGATCAGCCTTTGTGTATCCCTTGTCAAGAACTCTTAATCCAGCAGTTAGAGCTTGAAATCTTGAGAACATTGTTTCAATGTTTTCATCATCCTCCATCTTGAAGGCTTCATATTTCTGGATTAAAGCAAGAGCTTTAGTCTCCTTGACTTGGGCATTTCCTTCATGAGTCATTTTCAATGATTCATATATGTCATGGGCAGTTTCCCTGTTGGATATCTTCTCATATTCAGCGTGAGAGATAGCATTCAGCAAAACAGTCCTTGACTTGTGATGATTTTTGAATTGCTTCTTTTGATCATCACTCATTTTTTGTCTTGTCAACTTTACTCCACTAGCTTTCACAGGATGTTTGTAACCATCCACCATAAGATCCCATAAGTCACCATCTAATCCAAGAAAGTAACTTTCAAGTTTATCTTTCCAATATTCAAAGTTTTCACCATCGAATACTGGTGGTCTAGTGTAGCCATTGTTACCATTTCCATTGTATTGCTCAGCAGAGCCAGATGTAGATGTAGGTGTTGGAGTATCACCCATCTTGACTTAGTGTTTTTCTCTTCCTGAATCTTTTCTAACACGGTTAAGTGCTTGCACCTTAGAACCGGCGCTCTGATGCCAATTGAAGGATAGAAAAACACTTAGAAAGTGGGGGTTTGAATAAGTGTGACTTTAAAAACTCTTAAGATAAAAACAATTGCACAATGATTTTTATCCTGGTTTATTGTTAACGAAACTACTCCAGTCCACCCCCTTAGAGTGATTTACCTCACCTGAGGATTTAATCTACTAATCAACCTTGATTACAATGGTTTTCCACTTAGATACCCTCTAAGTCTTCTAGAGTATTCTGATCACAACTTGATCACTCTAGGAACCTTTTACAAATGAATGTAAACAAATTCTTACAAGAGTATTACAATGCTTCTTAATAAGCTATAATCACGACTGTGATATTTCTCTTAAGTTCTAAGCTTAAATCTCACTAAGATATTACAAATGAAGTGAGGTTGAAGATGATGTTTGAGAGCTTTTGAATTTGACAGCATTTCTGTCTTTTTGCGCAAGAGTTGTGTATTCAGCTTCTCATCAGAACTTCTATTTATAGGCGTTGTGAGAAGATGACCGTTGGGAGCATTTAATGCGTTGCGTGATCCGTACAACATTGCATTTAATGTTTCACTCTTTTGCCAACTACCTCAAGCCTTGCTTTTCCTGCTTTAACTGACTTTGCCTTTAATAGCTTCTAACGTTCCTTTTGTCAGTCAGCGTAGCCTATCATCTTGTACTTGCTTCTGATCTGATGTTGTAGATACAACGTTTGAATATCAGAGTCATTCAGCTTGGTGCAGAGCATCTTCTTATCTTCCGACTTTGAAGTGCTTCTAGTGTGATACCATAAGAACTTCAGTGTTTCTGCTTCTGACCTCAAGTTCTTCTGATGCTTCATAGACCATGTTCTGAATCTGCTTGACCATCTTCTGATGTCTTGCGACACCATGTTCTGATGTTGCATACTTGAACCTTCTGAGTCAGTGCTTCTTGCGCTGAATTGTGCATACTCTTTATATATTTCCTGAAATGGAAAATGCATAGGATTAGAGTACCACATTGTCTTATACAAAATTCATATATAATGTTATCATCAAAACTAAGAATATTGATCAGAACAATTCTTGTTCTAACATAAGGCACTCCTCAATCCCCCTCAATCACAATCGTGAATAACAATTACAAAACTTTTGAAGACACATTTCCAAGACACAGTCATTCAATGCTTAAAAGCTTATGAGTTAATATAGAACTTACAACTCAATAGAAACTCCAACTTTTTTATCAAGATGATATTAGAGAGGCTCACAAAATACAAGATTGCACAAACCCTAACACAAACTACAATGTTAGTCCCACACGATAACTAGGTTTGTTGCTTGCTATTTAAAACAATCTTCTGGACTGGACTTGGGCTTCAAATTGCAGCAAGGCACTCTAGAAAATACTCCACAATCTTCTCCATGAAGATTGGGCTTCAATCATTAGTTTCCATATTCTCCTTGTTTAGAAACCAATCAAATATCTTGAAAATAGAAACAATCTTTCATCCCTAAATCAAGCGCCACATAGAATTGTATAATATTTCAAAATATTATGTACCTGTAAATAAAACAGACTTCAATAGATCCAACTGTTACTTAACAGACACGATGTCAAATGGATTCTGTATAGGACATATTTCTCGACATGTCTTCTTCAGTTGAAGTGAATAGAACATCTTGTTCAACATGTTCCCATAAATTAGTTTTACCAAACATAATGCCAACCATAAAATAGAGAATTAACAATTCTAGACCACACAAATTTGTCTCTGCAATCATAACCCTCCAAATATGCCAGCAAAATCCTGATTGTTGAAAAATTCCAAATGAATACACTATCGGAAATTTCACTATACCACTAAATTTCCAGTATTCAGTGGTAAATTTAAAATTTTTAGAAAATTTACCAATTCTAGAAATTTTAAATGTACTACCGAAAATTTCAACTACAAGAAATTTTGTTTGGTCTAATGAAAATTTCGTTAAAAAAATTGTCTCACCTCATAAAGGATATTTTTACGATATTGAAAAATGAGGGGTTCGAGGTATAATTTGGGGATGGCAAATAAAGTTCTCACCCCTATATCACAAACAAACTCGAGCCCAACAAAAAAAGAAAAAAAAATACACGTGGGTCCAATAAACTATTTCTCGAAATAATTTTTTTTATGAAATAATAATTTTTAACTTAAATAATTTATTAAAACAATAATTTTTAACTTAATTTTAACAAAATAGTAATAAAATATCTCAAATAATATATAGTAAAAAAAATTTAAATTAATTTTTTATAAAAACAATAAAAATCATTTAAAAGAAAAGAGTAATGTTATTCATACACCCAATTCTTACACCCAATAGTACTTTATAGTAGTCACTAAATTTGGTTAATGCAGTGTAAAAACTTGGTTAATGCAGTAATGAAGTTGGTTAATGCAACATCCATGTATTAAAAATAATTTTTAGCAGTCACCAAACTTGGTTAATGCAGTGTAAAAATTTGGTTAATTCAGTAATAAAGTTGGTTAATTTAACATCCAGGTATTAAAAATATTTTTTAGCCGTCATCAAACTTGGTTACTGCAGTGTAAAAACTTGGTTAATGCATTAATGAAGTTGGTTAATGCATGTCCAAATATTAAAAATAAACGTCCGTACATGAATAATATCCGTCCGTAGATGAATAATATTCACCCATACATAAACAATGTCGTCCGTACATGAACAGTGTCGTCCGTACATACGATGTAAGTGTAAGATTTAGTGTAAGAATAACATTTTTTGAAAAGAAAAACTGAAACAAACTAGTACAAAATCCAACTAGCTTGGCGTGTTACTATTTCTAGTGGAAAGTTGATGATTCCTTTATATCCACAACTAGTTCCCCACACTTGATAACGCCCTTTTTTGGATTGAATTAAAGAATTTTAAAAAAAATAATAATATTAATTAATTAGTAGTTTCTTAGAAATCAAACGAAAAAAATATACTAGTGTTATAAATATTTTTTAATAACAGTTACTAATAAATTTCCATGAATATTCTTATGAGACCATATTAATATCTATCTACCCTACACAGAAATCGTCGGCGAATTTTAGGCATAGCCGCCTTAGCGCATGTTAGTCACAGTCCCATACCCTACGCCGCGTTGTTTCAATCACCACCAGAGCTGGCATTTCACCATACACGTCACGCGCTAAATCAAACGCGTAAAGTCCACGTCTTCCTCTTCCTTCTCAAAATTTCAAACATTTCCACGTTGAAACTTCGATCACAAGTTGCACACATAGTTTTCAACTAAATAAAACCCTACCTATTATTCTTTCTCTGTCATTTTTCACTACCCAATCTTCAAAATCCGATTTTTCATTTTCTTGGTTGTTCAATTTTTCGATGGAATCGAAAAACCCTACTAGGTTTAAGCTTGGGAAACAGTCGTCGTTAGCACCGGAACGAGATAGGGAAGAGGATGAAGTTCAGCATGTGGGTGATGCTAGTATTGATTCGGGAGTTAGGTTGATGTATTCGGCGAATGAAGGTGATGTTGATGGGATTCGTGAGGTGTTGGAGTCTGGTGTGAGTGTGAATTTTAGGGATGTTGATGGACGTACTGCTCTTCATATTGCTGCTTGTCAGGGGTTGACGCATGTTGTTGATTTGTTGCTTGATAAAGGGGCTGATGTTGATCCTAAAGATCGATGGGGGAGCACGGTAATTTTCTTCTAATCTCCTTAGTTAGTGATTTTTTAACTACTGATTTAGTTTAGTTGACTAATTGGTAAAGATTCAGTGCAAAGTTTACTGAGCTAGAGTAGAGAAGATCTAGAAAAACTATACGAGAAGTTATTAAGATTAATCTAGAGATTAACAATTTGGAGAGAAACATGATTCTGGATAGAACATTTTGGCGGAAGTTGAACCATATCGGCGACCGTATTTAGTAGGATAAGGCTTAGTTGATCCATGTAGGCAACCGTATTTAGCATGAGAAGGCTTGGTTGTTATTGTTGTTGTTGGTATAGATTTCATTTGCATTGCAATGGTCTAAATCTGGCTCTAGCTTTTTGGGCAGTTTTTTAGTTTCACATGGGATGAGATATGACATGAAAATGATTTTATAAGTGGTAGGGCATCCTTTCCTTACAAGCTGATTTTGTAGGAAAAAGTTAAACACATTCAAGTTTTAAGATCGAATAAGAGTTTATCCCAGATTCGTTGGACTGTCTGCTATCATGTAATGTAACCCTTTTGGGCCATCCCTAGGCACACTTCAACTGTCCAGATGTCCGGTCTTGGGTGTTAAGAAGTTTATAAGTGAGAAGCGATACAACCTGAAAATGAGTTTAGGTTGGAAGACACTGTCACCTTGCAAGTCAGTTTTTTTCAGGGTAGAGTTTGCCTCCTCCCCCCAATACTCTAATAAATGCCTGAATAAATCTCTGTCATAATGTGTGTTGAACTCGGATGACTGTCATTGTTCAAGAGATAATCATACACAATAGTTAGATTGGTAGACTATTGCCAGTGTTATCAATGGCGGATGGCCAAAATCCCGCCATACCGGCCGCTTTGCAGCGCTGTTATTGCAGATTAAGGTGGAAAAACCCGCAAAAGAGGCCGATATTTAGCATTGCGGCCAGCCCAAAAACCGCCATGTATATCCGCCATAGCGGTCACGGAGGCACTATTGGACGTCTAGATTTGGAGAAATCAGAAAACACACATTCTTACTTCCTTATATAATGTTTCATTGATTTGGATTATTTTCCATCTCAATTCAAGGCGATCACCGATCTCAATTCCAGCCCATCACTGATGTTGACCGTCGGTGAAAATTAAATGGCTTGTATTTTAAACTTGATTTAGTGAAGTCAGAATGGCAGCCATCGATTCTTCATTAGCAGTTGAGATATTGACTGCAGTGACTTCAAAATTTGGCGACTGCAAACAATCTAGGTTCATGTTTCATGACAGTTATAAGCCTCAATAGAACCACAAACCTTTGAGTTCTATTGCAGCTCCCCAAAATTTTATTTGAAAACTAATTAAATGAAAAAAATAAAATAAAAATAGGGAAAAGGAGAGGAAATTAGATATCTCACTTGCCTTACCTGTTTGAATTAGAGCCATTGTAATGTTTTATGCACGCATCTTGTTTATTGCGGGGAGGTTGGCTAAATCATTAGCTTTGAGATCTTGAGGTTCTTTTGAAAAAGGAAAAGTTAAATGATTAACTCTATATGTTCGCAGCCTTCTTGGCAACTTAAAATGAAGAAGAGTGGTGTGTGCGCAACATTCATTTGGCAGTATGATTTTATATTTCATATGATTTTAAAAAATTGTTTTGTTTCACATGGTCTAAGTAATTCTCTCCTTAAAACACATTTGTATGATGGGAGAGTAAACATCAAGAGGGTATAACTATTGTGAAAATGAAAAAATGTCTTTCATCTAGTGCTTCAAATTGTTTTGGGTTTTTTTCTGTTTGAAATATTAATCATGAAGGTTCCTTATCTTAGCTTCATTGCAATGAAATTATGTTTACTGTTTAGCTTGTATCACATTTCTGCTGATTTTATCATAGGATATTTCACATTTGTAATAACAACAGTCATGGAGTCTTCTGTATGGACTGAATTTTAAAAATAAATTATTGCTTTTATGTATATAGTTACTGAACTGGTTAGTAATTTCGTGTCTCTTAAACAGCCACTTGCAGATGCTATATTCTATAAAAACAACGACGTGATCAAACTATTGGAGAATCATGGAGCAAAGCCTCTGGTATGTGTAAAATTGAGGATTGTTGCACTTATTTATCTTGACTTATCAGTCTTTTCTTCTGAATTCTGCTAATGAGTGCCAATAAATTTGAATATACTATTTCAGATGACCTCTATGCATGTTGATCATGCACGTGAAGTCCCGGAATATGAAATCGATCCTAAAGAGCTTGATTTTACCAACAGTAAGGAAATAACAAAGGTAAACAAATCGTTAGTCAATCTTCCAGTTCCATTGCATCTACAGGATTCTTCCATCCTCTGATCTATTCTTAAACGACAGGGGACTTTCTGTATTGCGTTGTGGCGTGGGACCGAGGTTGCAGTAAAAAAGCTCGGGGAGGATGTCATAATTAATGAGGAGAAAGTGTGAGTTGTATATGAACCTTGTGCCTAGATTGTTTGGTTCTGTTATATGCTTTCATGATAATTAATATACTTGAGTTCTAACAGGAAGGCTTTCAGAGATGAGCTTGCTCTGTTCCAGAAGATTCGGCATCCAAATGTTGTACAATTTCTTGGTGCTGTGACACAGAGTAGTCCAATGATGATTGTCACAGAATATCTTCCCAAGGTTTTGTCCTATAACCTTAAGGGACATGATTTTGTGGTGTTTCTTGGGATGCTAGTTTGATGTAATTCCATAGTTATATGATAGAAAATGTTCCTTTCTAGATCTCATTTCCGCATGTTGTGCAGGGAGATCTTCGTGATTTCATGAAAAGAAAAGGAGCTTTAAAACCAAGTACAGCTGTTAGATTTGCACTTGATATTGCTAGGTATTTGACACATTCATGCCTTAGATTTTATTTTTGTTATTCTCTATTGCGGTGTTTGTCTTTTTTCTCTATTAAAGTGTCACTTAACACCACTTTTTTTATATTATGCAGGGGAGTGGGTTATTTGCATGAAAATAAGCCATCACCCATTATTCACCGTGATCTCGAGCCTTCGTAAGTTTCTTTGTTGAATTATTGTTTTTCCTTTATTCTTTTATGTGAAGTTCATATGTCTGGATGAATCGTATGATATATTTACACATTTTTTTCATCAATGTTGCTTATGAGTAAGCTAACAGTAATATATTGCGGGATGATTCCGGCCACCTAAAAGTTGCAGACTTTGGAGTTAGCAAGTTGCTAGCAGTTAAAGAAGACAAGCCTCTAACTTGCCAAGATACTTCTTGTGGGTGTTGCTTTTCTTTAGAATTATCATTAATGCACACTTGAAATATCTGAATGTCTAAATACTATTTTCTCTTATTCATATATAGGACATTGTGATATTTTTTATGCACTAGTTCTAAAACTAGGAACTTTGTTATTTTTGTTAATAGGTCGCTATGTGGCTCCTGAAGTTTTTAATCAAGAGGAATATGATACTAAAGTGGATGTATTCTCATTTGCACTAATTCTACAAGAGGTAACTAATTTTAGCATTTCATCTTTTTATGGAACTATACATTGTGCGAATAATATATTTACGTACATGAGAATATTTATTGTTTATTAATATTATTGTACATATTTCTCTATAAAACTGAAAACAAAATACTAGACAGTTGTTACTGATACGAGACTAAAAGCACATATTTGTTAAACAAATAAAATCTTTGAGGAGCCAAAACCAATTTATTTTTACTTTTATAAGAAATAAAAATATATTTAACCCTTATTTATGTGAACAATTCTGAGTATATCATGTGAACAAATGCATTTCTTAAATCTTGAAAATGGAAACGGTAGCTCCCTTTCTAGAGGAAGAGAATGTAATGTAACCACTGTTGTCGATGGAGGAATATGGAAGGTAAAATATACGCCATATAAGCATGCCATTGCGGTCTATCATATATGGCACTGCCATGGCGGGGTATCCCTTCACAAATTTCCCATGGAAATTATGAAAAAAATCCACCACCCCATGATTTCCATTTAACAACAATGAATGTAACTGAGTGGTGTTTGTTGATTAGTGAATTTTGGGTAGGAGAAACAAGACTCAAATCCTGGGAACGTTGTGTACATATTTTGACTCTTCTTTCTTGGATCCTACTGATCTATGTAGAGCATCTCGGTTTCTTCTTTCTGTCTACATTATATTATATTATGCCATGCAAATTTTTAAATCTCTTTAATTTGATGAGTTGGTTCCCTTATTCCCCTATCAATTCCCAATCATTTCAAGTTTTCAACTATAAGATAAGATGGCATGCTCTTCTGCTATGGCTCTGTGACTGCTTTTTTATGTGAATGTTTTTGGTTTGACACCTTATTGGTGTGATATGGAATTATTGTAGCTTTCTTGCAAATGAGTACCTTCATAACTTCATGTAATCATTATCGATGTTTACTTGTCCCACTTTAGATGATTGAAGGCTGCCCTCCCTTTTCTGCAAAGCGTGATGATGAGGTTCCTAAGGTTTATGCTTCAAAAGAGAGACCGCCCTTCCGAGCTCCTACTAAGCATTATTCTCATGGAATTCGAGAGTGAGTTTTCTACTATACTTTTTTGGTGATATTTAATACTATCTTCATCCTTTTCTATAAGCACCTTAGGTATTTTTCACATATATTAAGAAAAGTTGGTTGTATAATTAATATTTACATTTTGTTTATAAATTTTACCAGTTAGATGTGTTCAAAGTTCAAACATTACTAATTAATATTTACATTATGTATATAAATATTTTCATAACTTTTCTGCCAAATTTTACGTAATTTACAATTTGTTGCTAATAATATCTGCTTACAGGTTGATTGAAGAGTGTTGGAACGAGAATCCAGGAAAGAGGCCAACATTCAGACAAATAATAACAAGGCTGGAATCCATCTACAATACAATTGGCCAAAAAGGACGTTGGAAGGTGACACTACTATCTTTCTTACATTATTGACAATTTGATACTGTTTGCTTACATATCAACATATACTAGTTCAAAACTATTTGAAACTTGGTTGAATACTGAATTAGACACTGTTTGTGTCGAAATATACTATTGCCAATTTCAAGTTTTCTAGCATGTAAAAGATTTTACTAATTACAAAACACGCGGAGGAATTGTAACACTGATACCAGTTGCTTCTATGCTCCTTGTAACATCTGCAGGTTAAACCATTGAGGTGCTTTCAGAATCTGGAAGCTTTGTTGAAGAGAGATCGTTCTAAATTAAGCAGTCGGGGCAGTTCATCTCGCTCCTCTACTAGCCGTATATGAAGGAGGAAGATTGATGTTATTCTGTATAAACTTCAATATTGGATTAAAGATACAAATCAAATTTCATTTCACTTGAGATGGAGAATTGCAATGTTTTCTCATGTGTATTCCCAGGTGCATGCATGATTGTGATTTTAGATTCCAAGATTCTTCAATAATTTGTATCCAAGTTCATGATATATGGCCATAGAATTGCTTGTAAGCTGTAACAAAAGAATGTATTCTAGGAATTTGCTATATGTCATGTACATTATGTACTATGCCTCAGAAAGAGATTTTTTTGTATATACATGTGAGCAATTTTCTTTTAAAATTTTTTGTATGCAAGTATTTATAGGAATTTACATCATTTAAAATTTGACACACTCTTCAAAACATAATAATTCAAAACTTATATTTTTCATAGGAGCATAATTTTAATATTCACTATATAAAACTTTTTTAAATAAAACATCTCTATTTTTATATTCCATGGGTCATTTTCCTTCTATTCATCTAATTAAAAGTCATGGATTCCTATTGATTTACTTCTTTTATGTCTCCATTAATTCATACATAACTATAAGGGTTAATAGTAGTTTACCCCCTATAATATGAGCAAATTTCGGTTTACCCCCCACCGTTGCCAAAGGCAGGTTTTGGCAACGGTGTTTTTGAAAAAACCGTTGCCAAAAGGTAGGGAGGGGAAAAAAGCAAAATTCGCTAACATTACAGGGGGTGAATTACTATTAACCCTAACTATAACTATGACACCTAATTTAATTTCTCTAGAAATGAAATTGACTTTTAGTCTCTTAATAAGATTGATGATGTATTAATAAGTTAAATCGCTAAAAGAAAAAGAAAAGAAACAATCAATTTCTTAACAATAATTATAGAGATACAATTTATTATCTAATTTGAACAGGTCATAAGGCCCTATAACCGCAGACAAATAATTCATCAAATTGCGAAGTAAGAGTGATATTATGGGCTAAAGCACAGGAGATTCAGATCTACGATCTATTCAACGTCTCTCCTCGCATCTTACGCTCGAAATTTAGTAGGGTAATCTATTCAATGTCTCTCCTCGTATCTTACACTTGAAATTTAGTAGGTTGTTATTACCGCTCTATTATATAATGAAGAAGTGTGCCATTTTTTAAGTTCAATTAGAATTCAAACTTCATTCATTTATCTTACTCTCATATTGACTTGAGCATTGAAGTGCTAACCTTGCAGGCCAGCTTCGTTCTCACTATACCAAAAGCTTAAGTCCACCGCTATGATCTGCTACCTTTGTTCTTTGATCAATTCTGATTCCTTCGCAGAATAATGGCGCCGTATGTGGGAAAGAACACTAAATTCCCTCGTTTCCACATCAAATATTTACCTCTCAATTCATCGAACCGAAGCTTTTTCAGGTTAGCGATTCAGATTCCTTAAAATCGATACCAGATCTTTATTCTCGATTTACTGTGATTGTAGATCAACTCCAATGATCACTTTCTCATGTTTTTGATCTCCAGATCTTTCAACAATGGCAGGTCTAGTGGCACTCGCTCTTCTATGCTACGTGAGGCCGCTGTAGTTGTTTAAATCGTGATAAATCCACCGCTTCTTCCTCAAAACAGAGTCGATCAGGCCATTGCGAACACTCTACTACATCAAATTCGTCTTTAGAGGTACATCGAATCGAGGATTTCTTTAGGGGAAGGGAAGCATGTCACGACTATCGACTCACATTTCCTTATAGTTCCCTATAAGAGCACCTACAATTGCATACTCAACAGACCTTTCACGATGGCTCTTGATATTATAACTTCCCCGATTAACCTTAAGTTGAAATTCCATATTCTTCATGATAAACCAATTAAAGTCAATTTCGGCCTCGGGGAGTCAAGAGGATTTACCAGAAATTGCAAACAAGATCAAAAGGAAAGAGAAAGCGAGGCCATGGAATCAACGTAGCAACCCTCACCAGTCAGCCAAGTGTGGAACCATGTTTGTAGGTTTAGTAATCAAAGAAGATCTGTTGAAAGATGAATATGGTTTTGATGAAGACAACTAGATTTCGATGATAACAACTACAATGCAAGCATAACAAGCGATTAAAAATGCAAGCAGACCAAGCTAGGGTTTAATGTTTAGAACAAAGATCCTTTGATGATGGCACTTATAACTAGAATAAACCTCAAACCTTATCTCCAAGAAGAATTCAGGCAAGTGTCTATATGACTAGATTATTTGACAAGTCTTAAAGCTTCAAAGTATGATAGAGAGGAAGTATGAAAGTTTGTCAAGTCGCGTCTGAATGATCTGAGTGTTGTAAAAACACAAGATTTTTTCGTAAAATTATACGACTAATAACACACACACACACACACACACACACACACACACACACACTAAAACAAGTTTTAAAAGTTATTTTTTTAAAGAAAATATTTCTAAAAATGCTTTGAAGTCGCGATAGTTGAACTGGGAGTTGTCAGAAAAGTTCTAGACATTTTTTTGTATTGGCAAATTGATTGGAACTTACACCAGTCGATTGAATCAATGCAAAAATGTGCCTTAAACGTTTAAGATAGTGTCATAATGACCAAGAACGACTTTATATTTTTTATTTCCTTTTAAAACCATCTAAACGTTTTTTCAGAGCTACCAATCGATTGGAGCATAATGTCAATCGATTGGCTCATTAAATTTGGCCCAAAAAAATTCCTTTTTTGTGCAAACCTCTAGCTTATAAATAGAGGTCCATTCTCTCATATTTTCACATCCAGAATTGTGAATTTTCATATCTCACTTATCACTCTCTCTCTTAAAACATTTTCTTCACTTTCTCTCACTTAAATTTAGTCATAGCGCCTTCGAGAAAAGTCTTTTTAGTTTAGTGAGGAATCTTGTAATTTTAGAAGGATAGTATTGTAAATTCTCTAAAGAATATTTTTACCTTGCTAGAATAAGTTGTATTGGCTTAGATCTAAAAGGTCCTATATACATATCTCAGTCCAACGCTGAGAAAAAACATCCCATTTTTCCTAGAAACACATACACATGGCTTCTCACCACTTTGCATGAGGAAGCCCGAGTATTACCAAAGTACCATAAACACAAAATAGTGAGAAAAGCATAATTTAAGTAGAGATGTCATGCGTGATATGAAATAGGCCTTTTGATATTTTTCCTTCCTCCACTCATTTGATTGCCACATTCAAATATAGTTATGCCCACTTCTTTATTCCTTTTTTAAACCAGAATAGTTATATATGATGCAATCATCACGAGGATAACCCATGTCTCTTCTTCATCATGAGGATAACACACGTCTCTTCTACTAATATAGCCAGATATTAAGGATTAAATACTTAGGGTTGCCAAAATTATCGATCCTTTGGGTCTAAATCTTGAAATAAGCTTACTGAGAGTGATCTAAGGGTCCGTTTGGTTGGGGAGTTTTGGAGGGGAGGGGAGGGAATATTTAAATTTAAGTATGTTTGGTTCAATTTCTTATGAGGGGGAGAGAGGATTGGAGGTAATCAGATTCCCTCCTGAAGCAATTTTTCGTTCCCCCAAATTGGAGGGATTTGGAGGGGAGGGGAGGGGAGGAAAAAGAGTTATGATAAAAGCTATTTTTGTTATATTGACAAAATTACCCTCATTTTTTAATTAATATCCTAATTTTTTTAATATATATTATACGTTAATTTTTATCACCATATTATAATTCATCTATTTTTTACGGCAACTCCATTATTTTATATTAATATGCTAACTCAATTTTATTTATTTTTTCATGTGTTTTATTATATTAAATTTGATTTAATATTTTGTTTGTAAGAACTTAATTGTTTTATAAGTTATTATGTTGTATTACATATTTATATATAATTGTAGTATATGAACTATATTATCTAGAATTTAATTTTATAAATATTTTATGGAATTAGATGGTTCATCAAGATGATAAAATGATTCATTTGATCATGGATCATATAATTATTGTAATAAATTTAGCAATATTTTATTTACGCTTTAATATATTTAAAGTATTTGAAATAGTAAATATTTGTGTTTGATTATCTATATTGTTTATGAATTGACAGATAAATTTTGTGAATATCATATTGTTATTATTTGATTCAGCATGAGTGTTATACTATTTTAAGGGTTAAAAGATAAATTAGTTTTAAAATCCCTCCCATCCCCTCTTGAACCAAACATAATTTTGATTAAAAATTATCCCTCCCCTTTCCTCTCCCTCTTTTGAACCAAACATACTTTTAATTAAAATACCTCCCCTCCCTTTCCCTCCCCTTTATTCAAATCTCTCCCCTCCTCTCCCCTCCCATTCGTTGAATCAAACAACCAAACAGACCCCAAATCTTGAAATAAGCTTACCGAGAGTGATGATCAACCACCCATTGAAGCTTAATCATTCTCTCCTTTGTGGGCAATACTTATGGCTCATTTATTATTACAAAAATTTAAACCTTAATTTATAACAATTTTATACTATAATTTTGAACAGTGAAAGAATAAACGATCAAATTGTAAATACATATTCAGAAACACAATAATCCTTTAGAATCTAAAAATATTTTTAGAAAAAGTAAAGTAAGATTTGAGCCTGAATCACAAACCTATGGGGCATTTCCAAGACCCAATGGAATTGAAGAAAACCATCAATCAGGATCACCACATAATCAATCTGGCATCTGAGTCATTACACTGAAAAAAAAAAACAATCCATCCTTCAGAATTTGTAAATGGACGCTAAACAATTATTTCATATAAAAAGAATCCACAACTAATCACTTATACTGAACTAAAATATCAATAATAATATAGTGCTTAGTGGAAAGAGAAGTCGTTTTAAAATTAGGCTCACGACGAAACGATACGGTTCCGTCCACTGCCGATAAACACTTCCTTGGTGTTATTATCTCACCATAGCACTAATTAATAGAACATTAATATAACTAAAAAAATAGAAATTATAGCAAGAAGATCAACGAAATTGGAAAAATAAAGTATGCTCAAATAGCCAAGGGTTTGTAATCAAAATATGGATGAAAATTCCCGGCTCATAAACTCTAGTCCACAATAGTATCATTATCACACAATATGAAACAGAGAAAAACTTCACATGAGCACCAGAGAAGCTGAAAGAGTTGTTTGCTTCCGAAAAGTTGCTACCAAAGATTTGGGTGACTGACCGTGAATCGGGGTTGATAAATGCCAAGAAAATTGGGTTTTTAAACTCAACTCATATGTTGTTTTTGTTCCATATTTAAAAAATGTTAGTATGATGTGTAAAAAGTATGCCGAATCACATAGACATGACCATGTCATGGATCTATGAAAGAACATCATGTATTTGAATAAGGAGTATGAGTTTTTTGTACCCCTAAAGCATTTTGAGGTTGCATGTGTTGATATTTCTTTATTTGTTTAGTATGTGCACGAAACATGATTGACACCCCACCCTATAAAGAAAAATTTGTTGCTACTTGGACTTATAGAGTCACTCATTTAAGGAACACGATAATGAACAGATACATCAATGTAACTTTGAATATGGGTACACTACTAATTAGCAAATAACATACATTTTCGATAACTACCCTGATATCAAAAACTAAAACAGAAGCATAATATAGAACATAAACATAAACAAGAAACAAAATCTGTTGCACCCTAATTTTTGACCTAAGCTGCCACTCTAATATCTTTGCAACACATCGAGATCACGAGCCATGTTTGGTTTCTAATCTTCAATTCTTGATATTTATGTGATTTCTTTGAATACTTCCTAACCTCTCGAAAATACTTAGAGAAATCGCATGTTTGTTTCGTCTCTTTCAGGATAAGGCTATAGATCAAGAAGTTTCAGTCAATGATCCACCAATTAGGGTTACGAGTCGCTCAAGTCGAAGATTAGTTCTCGAGGTTAATACATTCAAGAATTGACCTATGATATTAGGTCATGTCATCTTCAAGTAACCTTAACTTTTGCAACATTTAATCAGAGACCAATCAAGAAATCATCATTCTAAGCTCCTATGTGCTTCACAATGCCTTGAAGTACAAAGAAAGATCAAGCTATGCGAAACGGTTCAAGGCACTTTTACCAAAAATCAACGCTTGCAAGTTCAAGTTCAAACGATCATAACTTACACATTGTTTAGTGTTTTTGAGTGTTTCTTTTTGCATATAACTCCCCTCGACGTCATCTCCAACTTCTCTTTACAAGTGTAGAGCTGATTATGTGCGGAGGATCATTTGAAAATTCGGATACTTTAGAGGTCGTTTTCCGAATTTGACCTAATTCCAAGAGTACTTTTGTCCAACTTTCAAAGATCGTAACTTCTTCAATTTTCAACATTTTGAGACGATTATTTTTGCACACTGTAGCAACCTGCCCTAAAAATAAAAGTTTTAGAGTCGCCACCTATTCTAAAGGGCGAATAGGAAACCCTACGCAGTATAGAGATCGGGGTAAGATTATTATAATCAGGTCGAGGGAAGGTGTTAGGCACCCTCAACCCTATCCTATGGCTTTGAATCTAAGGTAAAAGTTTTATGGATAAATGTTAAGATTTAATAGCTTAGGAAATGAATAGGGGGAAAAGTGAGATTTGAACTGAATTGAGGTTTTGAGGAAGGGGACTCGCCTTGGTTATCCAAGTGCCTACGTATCTCCTTAGGGAGAATCAGAGTCAACGTAGTTCGGGCACAGGGTTGTACGCCTTAGAATTTGATATGGAGTGGTTTGAAGGCCTTTTGAAAGGCCTATCGTAGTTTTGAATTCGTGTTTTGTAAGGCATTTTGAATTGCCTAATCGAAGGGATGAAAATCCGTAGTTTGATTTGAGGTGTTTTAGATTTGGGTGTACAACCCTGATTTAATATGTCACCGTTAGTTGCGATGATCAATAGTTTTGATCATTATAGTTAACGGATTAAATAATGTATTGCTGGTTGCTCTGATCGATAGATTCGATCGTCACGGGCAGCAAATGAATTGTATTTTAATTTTGTATATTTTTTAAAACTTGTCTAATGCGACTAATAGATTTAGTCGGGTCGAGAAGAGAATTAATTAAGGGTTAATGTTCTTTGCCAAATGGGCAGTAGGATTGGGCAAACCCTAATATTATAACCTTTATAGGGTTTTTGTGATTTTTAATAGTTAAAACTAATTAAATAAATTACATCGATATAATCGGAAAATGTAATTCTAAACCCTAGTCACTAATCTAACCCTAATTATATTATCAACTTAATTCTAAAAAAATCAATTTATATAGCAAATATATTAAGTTGAATATAAATATATAAATAATATATAAAAAACAATAAAAGAACCTGGCCCGGATCCTGTGTGATGCATTGAGGAGTGAGCATGGTGGACCTTCAATCCAGGTGCATTGGATTTGCTTTTTGATGGATCCAAGGGCTATAGTATGAGAGTGTATCGTGGTGAGGCGCATGAGAATAGCATTGAATCATGAGACAACCCTAACAATTGTGTATCGTGGTGAGGCGCATGAGAATAGCATTGAATCATGAGACAACCCTAACACACAATTGTTAGGAAAAAATATGTCCCAGGTGGGGTTCGAACCCCCGTCTCTATGGTTACAAGCGTGGTGCTTCACCAACTGCGCTGCATGTCCATGCTGATTAATACTTGAATGCTACGTGATTTAAATGAAAACACGCATATTTAAAAAATAAAAAAAACTTGCGCGCAGACTTCATCCTCTCCACCGTGCTTTTCTAAAAAACCACCGTCTTTGCCCACGGTTTTTGCAGCGCCACCACAAGTCTTCACCCTCCAAATCTGCAACTCAATGTCAATAAATACACAAAAACATTCCGGAACGATTATACACAATCCCACGAGCATGTTATGCCTATTAATTTGACTTAAAATCACCTCTAATTTGAATTCCCTATTTGAAGAACACGAGAACCTAACAATGGCATCTTGCCACGTCCGCGTTAAAACTCAAATCGAATAACTCAGGCACGACCTAAACCTTAATACTAATACATATAGGCAATCGAATTGTAATCAGAATGCGTGTAAAATTGAAACCGAACTTGAAAATAGATCGGCAAACCGTGACTGTGCCGTCGATGGTAATGGACGCCTTGGCCTTTGGTGTGGATCGCATTCGCCTCAGGGAGTACCGAAGAAGCTTGATTGATCTTTAGAATGGCTTGAAACAATCTTTTCCCTTGGCTGCTAACTCCTTCTGCGTCACATTGTTTTTAATTCTTGAGTGAAGTTCTGGAGGCAGTCTCTTTTGCCCATGAATGCCAAGCGTGGTACCTATTTACAGAGTGGGGACCAAGAAAGTTGACTCTCTTTTTTTCAGGTTAGTATCAGTGGTGGCTTTTTTCGGTCAGCCCCCCCCCCCCTTATTGTTGGAAAAAGGTTTTGCTATTTTTTTCGGCCTCCCCCCTTTTTTTTGAATGAATTGGCCTCTCTTATAATGTACAAATTAGGTTTTTTGTTCCTAATGGGCCTAGTGCCCAATTGACTAATGATCCAAAAATAAATTAAACCTAATAATCCTAGTATTAAAATTAATAAAAAATAAACCTAATAATAATGTTTAAAATCCTAATCCTAATAATTAATAATAATAATACTTGTAAATAATGATAACACCAAAAATTTTAATTAACCATAATATATATAATTACTAAAACCTAATTAAAAATGATAATCTAATTATAATAATAAAAAATCCTAAATGACAATCCTAATATTAGTAATGATATTAATAATAAACATTTAGCAAAATTCAATACTAATAGAACTAAATCAATACCTTACCAATTAAATATATATTTTTGAGAATAAAGCCCATCAGAATATCCCTAAACATGATCCCAGCCTGAGACAGATGGGCCAAATGTTTGGACCCAAGATACCTGTTAATTTCACCCCATTTTACCTCAGGGTATTTTATAAGAGGGTGGGTTTGACAATAGGAATGTCAAACCCCATGACTCTTAATTTTGCCTTTTGATGAATTAAAAGATGTAGATTTGATCGGGCAAATTTTGGGGTATGACAGCTGCCCCTGTTCAGTCTTCTTAAACCTGAAGAGTCAGATAGGCACGTCTGCCTATCGTGATCTAAAGGTAGAAGATGATTGGACACTGAAATGCCCTAAAATTTGCGCTTGTTGGGAAAAAGTTTCGTAGGAGATGGGCTTAGAGATGCCACCCAGGGTAAATACCATTTTTCATAATATGAAGCAAATGCTTTCGAAAGGAACCATTGTGTTTTGATCGTAGCACGGCCTAAAAAGGCAACCTGAATTTTATGCAATGCTATGATGCATGCGATGTACGATGCAGTGAGCTTCTCAAAATAAATGAGAGCGATGTATGTATATGCATTATGTATGAATGAGGCATGTAAATTGAATGATGCATGACTGTTAGTTATGTTAGTTGAAGCATGTTAGTAAGTTTGAAAAACAAAACCTTGTTTGTTATTGATGAAATTTTGAAGAATATCACTGCCGAGGGACTAACGTGATAAACCCAATTGCGGAACCCTTTGTAAAACCATGTTGTAAAACCCTTTGTGAACCCCTTTGTAGTCTTGAAGAATATCATTGCCGAGGGACTAACGTGATAAACCCCATTGAAGAACCTTTCGTAAAAACCCTTTGATTACTGTCGAGGGACTAACGTGATAGGTAAATGTAACTATCAATAGCGACAACTCGCAGTTTGTGAACCCGACTTACTATAGTTCTAGTAAGTTTCCGTAGTTTGTGAACCCCAAAAGGATCACTTGCTATAGCTCTAGCAAGCTCACCTGCACCAATAGGATTACTTGTCATAGCTCTGACAAGCTCACCTGCACCATTTGGATCATTTTCCCTAGCTCGCACAAATTTCACCTGCACCATTTGGATCATCTGCCATGGTTCGGACAAATTTCACCTACACCATTTGGATCATTTGCCCTGGTTCGGACAAATTTCACCTACACCATTTGGATCATTTGCCCTGGTTCGGACAAATTTCACCTACACCATTTGGATCATTTGCCCTGGTTCGGACAAATTTCACCTGCACCATTTGGATCATTTGCCCTAGTTCGGACAAATTTCACCTGCACCATTTGGATCATCTGCCCTGGTTCGGATAAATTTCACCTACACCATTTGGATCATCTGCCTTGGTTCGGACAAATTTCACCTGCACCATTTAGATCATTTGCCCTGGTTTGGACAAATTCGTCTGCACCAAAAGGAGTCACTTGCCCTGGTTTGGACAAGTTTACCTGCACCACTAGGAATTATCTGCTATAGTTCTAGCAAACTTACCTGCACCAAAGGAATTGCCTACCATGATTCTGACAAGCGTACCTGCATGAAAAAGATTCACCTGTTTGGAGACTCACGACTCGAGGGTCGGAGAAAATAGCATGTCAATTATTCACGACTCGAGGGTCGGAAAACAAACCTATCACAACACGAGGGTTGGAGATTTACGACTCGAGGGTCGGAAAACACACCTATCACAACACGAGGGTTGGAAACTCACGACTCGAGGGTCGGAAAATAAACCAATCACAACACGAGAGTTGGAAACTCACGACTCGAAGGTCGGAAGCTAGGCTTTTGTAATATGTGAATGCACTAGATGATATGCATATGCTAATGCGTATGTATGTATGCTAATGCTGATGTCAATCCCAAGATTTTATCTCCTTATTGAGCCTGTTTAAATCATATTTGCACCTACACCATGACTATGCTTATGCTGGCTTTGTAATTAATGCTTATGCTTATGTATATGTTGATTGATGTAACGAGTGGAACGAAGTAATGTCTTCTATAAGACTACCTGAAAAGGTTTCTGGAATGGATATGAAAATTTGTCTTAAAGAAGACTACCTGAAGAGGTTCCTAGAAAGGATAAAATTTGTCTTAAAGAAGACTACCTGGAAAGGTTCTTAGAATGGATAGAAATTTGTCTTAAAGAAGACCACCTGGAAAGGCTGAAAATGTCTTACAAAGACTACCTAAAAAGGTTCTCGGAGAGGACAATGAATGTCTTAGAAAAGACCACCTAGAAAGGTTCGTAGAATGTCTTAAAGAAGACCACCTGAAGAGGTTCCTGAAAAGGATGACAAATTGTCTTAAAGAAGACTACCTAAAAAGGTACTTAGAAAAAGAATGTCCTGAAGAAGACTACCTAAAAAGGTTCTTGGAAATGACACGATGATTGTCTTAAAGAAAACTACCTAGAAAGGTTCTTAGAAAAATAATGTCTTAAAGAAGACTACCTGAAGAGGTTCCTGGAAAGGATGACAAGTCGTCTTGAATAAGAGTGCTTGAGGAGGCTCCTAGAAAGGATCGTGAGGTTTGTCTTAAAGAAGACTACCTAAAAAGGTACGGTGTAATGTATCAACCAATTGTATGTAATGCATGACTTATATGTATTTGCATGATGCTCCAATGATAGGTTATTGATAACCAAGCGTATATAGCTCGTTGGAGTTGTAGGTTTGTTGGATGCTAGCGCGATTTCCCAATCCTTGTTTTTTTTGAATTTTGGAGATCATAGTTAGGAGGAAGATTTGTTCGATGTTGTAAAGTGTGAGAACGCCTTTTCCTTACGCCGTGCGCCTTGCCCCAGTTTGACTTTTTTGAAATACTCCACGCCTTTGACCTTTTGAGATTCTCCACGTCTTTAACCTTTTGAGTTGTTTACCTTATGGATTTGATATCCAATGCCCCAATGTTTAGTGGAAAAGATGCCTATGATCTCCAAGCCATGAAGGAAGTGACCCTAGAAATAACTTTGTCATATGCTTCGACGTTTAGATTGAAGGGTATGCTCTTGATCTCCAGGATATGGAGGGTTATCCATGGTGGTCTATCCTTTGAATTTATCCTATGTTTGACATGCCCCTGATTGCTTCGAGATGTGACCCGAATCAATTGAACCTTAGGATGAATGCCTCTAGTTAATAGGATGTTTGATTGCATGCCCCTGTAATCCCTGAAATTTTGCCCCTGTTTAGGAGAACCCTCTGGATGTGGTTCCCCCCATGCAAAGGTCTTTATCAGAAATGATCGCCTTTGGTTAAACCAATTTCGAGATCTCCTTGATGCTAAGTGTATATTCGTAGATGATGTCGTACCCTTTGAGAAGTAACTCCAATGCAATACGTATGCAAGTTTTGAAATCGAAGTCCGTTATGAATTAGGATTGGATGATTAGAAATGAATGCTTGAAGAAGCGTAGTGGTTAGGAATAGTTTTAACAAACATTAGGAGTCGGTATAACAAAATCCTGCTAGTATGCTTTCATGGTTAACCTTGCCTCAATTAGGAATTTTGAATGTTGTAACTTGGCCTGGTTCATGTTTTAAGAAACAATGGATATAAGGCTCAAAGTTTATTTACCCCACCCCTTTCTCCTTGATGTTCTCCGAATCCTAAAAATTCGCCTAATCCAATGAATGCGCTTTGTTTGTAAGAGAATCAGTTTTGATGTTGAGTAGAAGCCTTAGTAGAGATCCAAGCATTGATGTGAAGCTTTGATGGTTTAGCAGTCACAAGATTATCCTTTGTATTTCGCCTTTGTTTTTATCCCTTACTTTTGCATGAACCAATTCCTTTGAGTTTGATCCATCGGGATGCCCTAATTTTTGCCTAAGCCATTTTATTTTCTTTCATGGAACTTTCCACTTTGACTTAGCGGGCACTTTCCTCTTTTTTTTGATTGCTCCTTTTGAGATTTGATTCTTGGACTTTGAATATTGTGACTGCCATGTTGAATTTGATTTGCAAGCTTCATCTTTGATACTTCTTCGATCTTGAATGATGTATTGAGGAAGAAGGTGTTGTGAATGTCATCTCCATTGCTTCCTCAATCTTGGATGAATGCGAGGAATAAGATATGCTTGAACCTTTGCTTCATTGACTGATTCTCTTGACAACCAAAATACACCACTGAATTAATCGAAATCTACCCTGCCCCTGGTTGAAATCAAGGTTTTATTTGAAAAGTAGAAACAAACTCCAACTCCTGTCTCGAGGGGGTGACGAGGGATTAACATCCTTATATCTCCACTGTTTGGGAATTGAAACAATGCATGTATATCGTCGGTTCGGTCTTACCTTGAAAGCATACGTTTGGCGAGATTTAGTCATTTGTATTCGTCATTCTCCTTCATGTTTGTTAATAATCCTAAAACCTGGAAAATCGTAGTAGTGAGCGAATGAATTGACTCCAAAACCTGCATGGTCATCCCATTAGAATTGCTAATATGAAGGTACAACCTTTATCCTGATTAACACTTAGCGGTTGTAGGGATTGAAATTCTAACGTGATAAATACTTATTGATCCTAGGGACAATCTCCTTTGTAAATCCATTGACCTTGTTTCACTCCTTAGTTCCTAGAAGTAAGGGGTGACCTCGAATTTTCCTTGGGCACGTCAAACCTGTCGGAAATAAATTGTTAGCGGTGGGTTTTCGTCGTATCGGAACTTCACGAGTTTCCTTTGACTGAACCTCTTTTGCTTTTCCTAAGGGTAGCATCACCTATGACCCTTTTGTCCCTTGGTGGGGAGTTAACATATGTCGCCTTTACTCCATTGTAAATAGGCAGCTTTGTTCAGGGTATTGCCCCAGTTGGACTGACCTTTGCCCCCAAGTTATCGTAGAGCGTCCACGTAAGTTTTGCTATGTTCATAGATGAACCCCTGATGACTAGATCCCCCTTGTGTGTATCTATGAGGGAACTTCTTTGTTGAACTAATCCTTGCTCGACGATAACCTTTGTTGTATTTAATATTATTACGACAAGGCATAGACATGTGGAAGGCATGGTGAAAGGCATTCCCTTTTTTCTTAGGAAGACCAATATCATTCTCACTGATTTATCCTCATTTCTCCGTAGTTTATGATCCTTTTTATTTCTTTGTGAGTATCGGGAAATCGGCTAGCACGGTAAGTGTGGATACGGGCGAAGATAGAAATGCAAATGTAAATGCAAATGTATGAATGCATGAAAATGCGAATGCATGCGTATGCAAAAGACTCTCTTTTTTTTGCGTATGCTATGACTCCTTATATGAAATGCAGACGTGTGACGTATAATCCTAGGGATAGCCTTAGAGGCGACATTAGACCCTATTGAAATTCCTGCAAGATAGATGTTACGACACGCCAATGGAAATCTTTTAGATTAAGGAGTATGCAGAAGGTAGCGGCTGGTGACCGTTCAAGACAGTCGCCAAGTCTCATGGCCATCGAGAGGCCAATCGACGTGCGTTAATGAGGACGTCCTTCAAGGGAAAGACACGTTGTTGTAAAAACATATGGACGAAAAAAGAAAATCCCTATAGGCTAGGGAGTACGTAGGAGTAAGCATGGGGTGACCGTTCAAGACAGTCACTGGATCTCATGGCCATCGAGAGGCCAATCGATGTATGCTAACGAAGATGTCCTTCGTACGAAGGATGCAATTTTGGAATTAGAACCCCTATAGGCTAGGGAATACGTAGATGTAGGCACGAGGTGACCGTTCAAGACAGTCACTAGATCGCATGGCCATCGAGAGGCCAATTGACGTGCGTAAACGAAGATATCCTTCGTGGGAAGGATACATAGTTGTAAAAAACAAAGATATAAAAGGAAACTCCCTACAGGTTAGGGAGTGTGTATATGCAGGCGCGGGGTGACTGTTCATGACAGTCACTAGGTCTCATGGCCATCGGGAGGCCAATCAACGTGCATAAATATAGATGCCCTTCGTGGGAAGGACATTGTCTTGGAAATAGAGTCCCTGCAGGCCAGGGAACGCGTAGGAATACCTACAAAATCAAAATGCAAGACGTTTGTAGTATACAAATTGTAAACACATAATAAGCACATAAGCACATAAGCCCTAGGTTCATAGGTTCGACGTAACGACTTAGGGTGCCTACCCTTCCCATTGGTATGTTCTAGAAGGTCTCATGGGGTCGTTCGTAGCCGCCGAGAATTTTTGTCTCTTTGGATTTTAGAACAACTCATTTATCCATGAGGTTCGAGTTTTAGGGGTAGGTTCCCAGAGAGATCAGCCAAATACCAAGTCCAGCCCTCAACAAGGTCAAGCCTCGTATCAGACCTTTCCGGATATTCAACCCACTCTGAGTGGAATTATAATAAGACTCGTAGGCGATGTAATTCCCCTCTGGTCTTAAATATAATTCCCACGCTTAGGTTTAACGGCAATTTATATACAACCCAAAAATGCAATAAAAATAACAAATATTCAAATAATCAAATATTTAATTAAAATTGCTATAAACAAACTAAATTGTAAATAAATAAATAAATAAAATTAAACAATTTAAATATTTATATAAAAACCATAAACCCTAGAAATTGCAAATAAATATATAAATAAAAATTTAAATATTTAAATATAAAAGGAAAGAAATAAAACCTAAACCCTAATCCAAAACCCTAATTTTTCAAATTAGCCAAACCCAAAAAAATTCGCCAAAACCCTAAATGATTCGCCAAAACCTAAACCCTGCCAAAACCTATAGGAGCATAATAATTTACAGTTTTGTTATCCCCAGCAGAGTCGCTAGCTGTAGCAACCTACCCTAAAAATAAAAGTTTTAGAGTCACCACCTATTCTGAAGGGCGAATAGGAAACCCTACGCAGTATAGAGATCGGGGTAAGATTATTATAATCAGGTCGAGGGAAGGTGTTAGGCACCCTCAACCCTTTCCTATGGATTTGAATCTAAGGTAAAAGTTTTATGGCTAAATGTTAAGATTTAATAGCTAAGGAAATGAATAGGGGAAATGTGAGATTTGAACTGAATTGAGGTTTTGAGGAAGGGGACTCGCCTTGGTTATCCAAGTGCCTACGTATCTCCTTAGGGAGAATCAGAGTCAACGTAGTTCGGGCACAGGGTTGTACGCCTTAGAATTTGATATGGAGTGGTTTGAAGGCTTTTTGAATGGCCTATCGTAGTTTTGAATTTGTGTTTTGCAAGGCATTTTGAATTGCCTGATCGAAGGGATGAAAATCCGTAGTTTGATTTGAGGTGTTTTAGATTTGGGCGTACAACCCTGATTTAATATGTCACCGTTAGTTGCGATGATCAATAGGTTTGATCATTATAGTTAACGGATTAAATAATGTATTGCTGGTTGGTCTGATCGATAGATTCGAACGTCACGGGCAGCAAATGAATTGTATTTTAATTTTGTATATTTTTTATCTCTTGTCTAATGCGACTAATAGATTTAGTCGGGTCGAGAAGAGAATTAATTAAGGGTTAATGTTCTTTGCCAAATGGGCAGTAGGATTGGGCAAACCCTAATATTATAACCTTTATAGGGTTTTTGTGATTTTTAATAGTTAAAACTAATTAAATAAATTACATCGATATAATCGGAAAATGTAATTCTAAACCCTAGTCACTAATCTAACCCTAATTATATTATCAACTTAATTCTAAAAAAATCAATTTATATAGCAAATATATTAAGTTGAATATAATTATATAAATAATATATAAAAAACAATAAAAGAACCTGGCCCGGATCCTGTGTGATGCATTGAGGAGTGAGCATGGTGGACCTTCAATCCAGGTGCATTGGATTTGCTTTTTGATGGATCCAAGAGCTGTAGTATGAGAGTGTATCGTGGTGAGGCGCATGAGAATAGCATTGAATCATGAGACAACCCTAACACACAATTGTTAGGAAAAAATATGTCCCAGGTGGGGTTCGAACCCCCGTCTCTATGGTTACAAGCGTGGTGCTTCACCAACTGCGCTGCATGTCCATGCTGATTAATACTTGAATGCTACGTGATTTAAATGAAAACACGCATATTTAAAAAATAAAAAAACTTGCGCGCAGACTTCATCCTCTCCACCGTGCTTTTCTAAAAAACCACCGTCTTTGCCCACGGTTTTTGCAGCGCCACCACAAGTCTTCACCCTCCAAATCTGGAACTCAGTGTCAATAAATACACAAAAACAATCCGGGACGATTATACACAATCCCACGAGCATGTTATGCCTATTAATTTGACTTAAAATCACCTCTAATTAGAATTCCCTATTTGAAGAACACGAGAACCTAACAATGGCATCTTGCCATGTCCGCGTTAAAACTCAAATTGAATAACTCAGGCACGACCTAAACCTTAATACTAATACATATAGGCAATTGAATTGTAATCAGAACGCGTGAAAAATTGAAACCGAACTTGAAAATAGATCGGCAAACCGTGACTGTGCCGTCGATGGTAATGGACGCCTTGGCCTTTGGTGTGGATCGCATTTGCCTCAAGGAGTACCGAAGCAGCTTGATTGATCTTTAGAATGGCTTGAAACAATCTTTTCCCTTGGCTGCTAACTCCTTCTGCGTCACATTGTTTTTAATTCTTGAGTGAAGTTCTGGAGGCAGTCTCTTTTGCCCATGAGTGCCAAGCGTGGTACCTATTTACAGAGTGGGGACCAAGAAAGTTGACTCTCTTTTTTTCAGGTTAGTATCAGTGGTGGCTTTTTTCGGTCAGCCCCCCCCCCCCCCTTATTGATGGAAAAAGGTTTTGCTATTTTTTTCGGCCTCCCCCCTTTTTTTGAATGAATTGGCCTCTCTTATAATGTACAAATTAGGTTTTTTGTTCCTAATGGGCCTAGTGCTCAATTGACTAATGATCCAAAAATAAATTAAACCTAATAATCCTAGTATTAAAATTAATAAAAAATAAACCTAATAATAATGTTTAAAATCCTAATCCTAATAATTAATAATAATAATAATACTTAAAAATAATGATAACACCAAAAATTTTAATTAACCATAATATATATAATTACTAAAACCTAATTAAAAATGATAATCTAATTATAATAATTAAAAATCCTAAATGACAATCCTAATATTAGTAATGATATTAATAATAAACATTTAGCAAAATTCAATACTAATAGAACTAAATCAATACCTTACCAATTAAATATATATTTTTGAGAATAAAGCCCATCAGAATATCCCTAAACATGATCTCAGCCTGAGACAGATGGGCCAAATGTTTGGACCCAAGATACTTGTTAATTTCACCCCATTTTACCTCAGGGTATTTTATAAGAGGGTGGGTTTGACAATAGGAATGTCAAACCCCATGACTCTTAATTTTGCCCTTTGATGAATTAAAAGATGTAGATTTGATCGGGCAAATTTTGGGGTATGACACACACTACTAAATGATGTCGTCTACAAGTTTTCTTCAAGGATTGAGAGTTGATTATGCTTAAAAGACCATGGAAGTTATTGAATCTTCATAGGTCATTTCTTGACTTAAAATGTTCTTAACTTCTAATTTCAATTCATGCTATAATCGTTTCTTCAAAGACAATGATTCTTATGTTAAAATCATTCATGGAACAAGATATTGGGTTTGAAGATTTATTGATGCGTTGACCATGTTTGGAGATTGCAATTTAGAGTCTTAATAAAGAAGATTTTAGGATTCATTTGAATAAGGTCTTTGATTTTAATTTCGTTCAAGTTTGCCATTTTCAAGATCATTCAACAATATGCATCATTTCAAGTCACTTAAATTTATCAAAAATATATGTAAGATCCATCAAGCTCATTCATCAATTTCCATTGTGAATATTTTGAAAGAAAAAAAAAAGAAAAGTGCATTCAATCAAGGAGTTTTTATTCACAATTGATTTAAGTCTCAAGATACAAGTTTTAAGTTACATGAAATTTCGTAAAGTCATGATCCTAAGTTCTAAACCTATGCAACTTTGTTAGGAAGCTAATATAGAACCCCAACAAACTAAGAAATTTTTTTAAAATAAAAGAGACGATAAAATCTAACTAAGAAAATAAACTTCATTTCTTTTCATTGATATCCCAAATATGTCAAAGACACTACATTATATAATGTCACTAATGGATAATCTAACAAAAGACCTAAACACTAAAAGTCCACTTAAATAATAATTGAAAAACCAACTAAAATATAATAATAATATAACTAATAAATTAACTTAAATAATATAATTCTACTCTCTAATTAATCATAATCCTATCATTGTCGCCTGGTTCACTTGAACTTTGTCCTCAAGGTTCTAAAATAGCCTCAAAATAGATAGTGTCTTCAGGAAACCAAAGCTTTAACTCCATGATATTAAACCCAACATTTATTCACCTTGAAGAAATAAACCTAATTTATCTTTGGACTTAATAATCATCTATGAGAGAGAAAACAAGCCTGTGATGTTTTTTTCAAGAGAGACATAAAAAGTGATGCACCTACTATTTTGTGCAGTAGTATGATTAGGTGGTAGATAGTGTTGCAAGCTCTCTTTGAAATTAATGGACTGAAAGACATAATGAGTAGAAACCCAAAAAAAAATTCCAAACATTTTTCTTCTTTTAAGGACTAAAAGACCCGACCCATTTAACAAAATAAGAGGAAAAAAACTTTATAACCCTAGTTTGAATCCAGATTTCAAGTGACGGCTCTGTAATGGAAAGACAATCGACACTAGAGCGTGTTTTTGAAGGTGTAAACAGAGAAGAGAAATTGTTAACTGGAGTCGCAAATTATTTCTATTCATCAGTTTTTCCTCTATCCCATGGAAGCCATTGAAGTGAAAATGACATCAATTTTCCTCTATCCCATGGAAGCCATTGAAGTAAAAATGAAGCAGAGAAACTTTGTAATGGTAATAAGGAAGAAGATGAATATGTTGAACCTCTTGAATTTCTAATTTTGAGATAACGGAGTGCAGCGGAACAAACATGTAAAGTTCCGCCGGGATAAAAAATAAAGAGTAATTCTTGTGAAAGTGACACTGCTACAGTGACGGCGCACGCCTTCGGCGCCATTTATTGCACCACTGTGTTGATGAACATTGCACTGGTCAGATTTCTTTTTTTTGGTGTGTTTTTTGTGTTGAAAGGTTTTTTTAGATAATTTATGGCTTCATTCACGATTTTTTCTTCTGATTTTTCTTTCTTCGAGTGTGATTCTGATGTTAAACCACACTTTAGAGAAGGAACGATTTGAGTCGTAATTTTTTGGTCAGAATTTGGTTTTTTTCTACATACTTTTGATTTATTTTTTTGTAAGCAAACTGTGATGCCTTGAGAGAAAGGCCAAAGCCTTGAATTTGTTCTTTCAACTCTTCTCTAGATTTGTTTGAGATCTCATAAGTTTCAATCAAATATTGTTTTAGAGTTTCTAGTTGTGAATAAAAATCTTGAGATGAAGGTGTTGAAATATGGTTAGGTGTTGTGTGTGTGACAATGGACTCATAAGGATAAGAGAAGGTGAAGGATGATTGTTGATGTGGAGCAAAAATGATGTGTTGCTGTTGGTATGGCATAAAGGTTGAAAATGGAGGATATAAGGATGGGTAATAACATGTAGGATATGGGTTACCGGATGGTGGAACAAAAATGGGATAAAATTGATGGTTGTAGCAAGAATATGTCATGGAAGGAGATGAAGTGTAAGAATGAAAAGCACCAATGTTAGGAAGCTAATATAGAACCCTAAGGGCCCGTTTGGTGCGCAGGATAAAAAACAGGATAGGATATCTGTATCATATCCTATCTCAATCCAGTGTTTGCTGACACAACATGATATGATAAGTTAATCCTAAAACTTATCTTATCCTGCCTCACTAGTTCAAATTGTTATCCTGAATATGACCTGGGTTAGAATCCGGTAGGATATGATAAAAAAATAATTTATTAATATACCCCTATAAAATATAATTTAAAATAAAAAATAAAATATGACAAAATATAAATAAAAATTAATTTGACATTAATTTAATAAAATAAAATAATTATAATATTTAAAAATAAAATAATTATTAAAATTTTTAAAAATATGAATTTTAATTATATATATATATATATATATATATATATATATATATATATATATATATATATATATATATATATATACACACACACACACACACACACACCAGATTTCATGATCTTTTCAAGAAAAATTGAAATTATTTACTCAATAATGTCAATGAATTTTTTTAATTATAATTTTTTTACATATTTATAAATTTTAAAATATTTTACAAAATAATTTTAAAAAAATATAATTGTTTTACAAGTATATATATATATATATATATATATATATATATATATATATATATATATATATATATATATATATTTATATATATATATATATATATATATATATATATATATATATATATACACACTATTTGTTATCATGTGTCAACCAAACACATGATCGGATAAGTCTCATCATGTCTGTATCATATCCTATCCTTATCCTGCTTGATATCCTATCATCATGTCTCTGTCTTATCCTGCGCACCAAACGGACCCTAATAAACTTAGGAAAAACTGTAAAATAAAAGAGATGATAAAAGCTAATTATGAAAATAAATTTCATTTCTTTTCATTGATATCCCAAATGTGTCAAAGACACTACATTATATAATGTCACTAATAGATCTATAATGATTATGATTAATTAGAAGGTAGAATTATATTATTTAAGTTAATGTATTAGTTATATTCTTATTATATTTCAG
Organism: Vicia villosa; assembly: GCF_029867415.1. NCBI lineage: Eukaryota > Viridiplantae > Streptophyta > Magnoliopsida > Fabales > Fabaceae > Vicia > Vicia villosa. The sequence continues at coordinate 508,609 of NW_026705574.1, forward strand.
TTGGCTTTTCAATTATCATTTAAGTGGACTTTTAGTGTTAAGATCTTTTGTTAGATTATCATATTATATAATATAGTGTCTTTGATACATTTAGATATCAATGAAAAGAAATGAAATTTATTTTATTAGTTAGCTTTTATTGTCTCTTTTATTTTCCAACTTTTCCTTAGTTTATTAGGGTTCTATATTATTCCAAAACAGTCCACAAACTTACTACATAACCACCACCAAACTTGCCCAAAATGTTACTACAAAACCTGCATCAAAAAGTGACAGATCAGTATACCAAATCAGTTCAAAAGTTCTCCCGTTTTCCCCCCAAAACTCCCCACAATTCTCCTATAAAGTAACATCCATGGTTTTAAATTGCGGTCCGCAACCGCAATTGCACCCGCAATATTGCGGATGCGGTTGCCTCCGCAACCGCATCGGACCGCAATTGCGGTGTGATTTTAAAATCTCGCCTCCGGATGTATTCGGAACCCCATCGAACAATTTTCATCATGTTTTTTTTAAGTATTTTCATCAAAAATCAATATATTAGATTTCTAAAACTCAATTTACTTTTTATATAATGAAAAAACATAAAATTAAGTGTTTTTCAATATTATATTTCAAACACTTCCTTTAAAAAATTCACGCCGCAACGGCCGCAACGCGCATCGCAACAAGCGCAATGACCGCAATCGCAACATCCGCAACCGCATCCGCATCCGCATCCGCATCCGCAGCCGCAACCGCAATTTAAAACAACATCATTCACAGTAGGAAGAGGAGGAGAGAAAATACACACCAACACCCTAGCCCTAACTCTCTCAGTCTCGAATCCTCCAAGCCCCCACTCTAAGTCTCTGCTCACTCAACCTACCTCAAATCACCACCCTGCAAATCACTCATAACCACCATAAAATCACTGACCTGCAATCACCAATAACACAAACTGATTTACACATAATCACAACAACTCACGCATCAACTTCGACGATTTTCCAGCAACAACACAATATTCATATCGCACAAACTCAGCCACAACAACGCACAGATTCGCAGAAAAAGAAGCAAATGCACAAAGGAATTAGAAGAGAGAAATTAAAAATTCGAACCTGAGCGGATTCGTCACTACCGTAACATCCGGACGGTAATCTTTCGATCCCTTCTCAAAATCATCGCATAATTATTGTTGTATATCATGTGATATTCTGTTTGATTGTTGTTTTATGTTCACCATAACTGAAAGCAAGAGAGAGTTCGATTGAGGAGAGGATTAGGGTCTTCTTTTCGTTGTTATCGTTTCAAGCAGAGAGATAGAAGAATGTGAGCCGTTTTTGTTGTTCTGGCTTTTTGGTTCGATTTTTGTTTGAAAAGTGAGAAACAGTGCAGAGAGATGATATCGAATTTGAGAGAATGGAGCTTCTGTTTTAGAAGAATCAAAGATTTGAGAGAGAGAGTTGAAGAAGATGAATTCATCGCGAGAAAGTATTTGCTTTTTTTAATTTGTTTCTTTTTTTATTAATAATAAATTATTAATCGTGAGTTATGATAGAGATTAAGGAAAGAGAATTAATAGGGAGTGAGAGAGTGAGGAAGCGGTCAGAAAAGGGAAGGGAACAAGTCGCATTTAATTTACATTAATTCCCTTTTAATTTATGTTGATTTCTGTTTATTTGGTCTATTTAAATTCCTTATAATTTGCTACAATTCAGTTCCGGTGGGTTGTTGTTCAGATTTGTTCTATCTTCTTCAAAATCTGCTGGTGTTCTTTCTTTGGATTTGAATCGTTCTTGGATTCCGATTTTGTTTATTTTGTTCTATTTCACAACCTTGTCGCTGCTTTGCTGTATTTAGTTATGATTTGTTTTGATTTAGGTTTGTTTAGCTTAAAAAAGCTTTTATGCTTGCTGTGATTTAGTACATTATTTAGTACAGGAGTTGTTGGCATTGGTTCGTGTAGATTCTCACGACTTTTTATGCTATCGGATTTCGTTCTTGTACGCAGGTTCGCTAGGTAGTGTTGGTTGGGTATAGGGGTGGAAATAGGCCAGACCGATAACAGGGCCTACAGGCTAGCCTATATAGGCTCAGGCCAAGCCACATGTTATTTTTAAATAGAAAAGGCCTGGGCTTTTTTATAAGCCTATTTAGTTAAAAAGGCTAGGCCTCAGGCCCGAAAAGAAGCTTATATGCCTATCAGGCCGGCCTATTTAAATAAATATGAATATTATTTATTATCATTATGATATGTTTTATACTTTGAATTAAATTACATAAATAAAATTTGGTTATCTTGATGAACTTGTGAAAATAAGATGAAAACATCTGATGAACATTGTTCTCATAAGTTCTCTTAAGCAAATACTCTCCTAGAACTTATGCTAAGAGGTAAGTTAAAATAAGTCAATGCAAATAAATTTTTAGTCTCTCGGTCTTTTAGTTAGTTAGTTTATTTAAACATTATTTTAATTGCTTGTATACATATGCCTAAAACAAATAGGCTTTTATATAGGCTAACAGGCTAACCAGGCCTTCGAAAAGGCCAGGCTCAGGCCTAAAAAAATAGGCCTACGACAGGCCACAGGCCCGACTTAGGCTTCATTTTTTTTGACAGGCCAAGCTTAGGCTTGGCAAAGCCTAGCTCGGCCCAGCCTATTTCCACCCCTAGTTGGGTATGTAGTATGTTTTTACATTTTTTTACCATTTTTGTAATAGTTGTATTCTCTTTAGAATACCAACTACTTTTAATTTGGTTTGACTAAGTTAGGTTTGGTCCTCTCAATATTTTGTACTATCATTTATTTTATTTAATATATAAGTGGTTTAAAAAAAAATTGAGCATGTAATTAAATATATTTAAAAAAAATTAAAATTATGAGACATTAAAGCTATGTTTGGGAGTTTGGAGGGAGGGGAGGGGAAGGCTTCCGAAAACGAATTTTTAAAAAAATATAGAGAAATATTTGACATTTTTTGAAAAAATGATTTTGTTTAGAATGATAAAAGAGTCATAATCATTACAAATTTTTTAATTTTCAAAATAGTATAACAACCTAAAAGATATTTGGAAAATTTAGATAAGCCCTCCAAAACCCTCCAAAACCCTCCTTCAATACAATTTTTGAGTTCCCCCATTTTATGGGGTTTTTGGTGTTATGAATAAAACCAAACCCTCCAAAACCCTCCTACTCAAAATCCTTTTATTCTTTTCACCCAATTCTTCTTATTTTTTAAAGCCCTCCCCTCCCCTTGCCTCTAAACTCCCAAACATAGCCTAAGGGGAACGTAGAGCTCCATTCCATGTGTTCTCTCCATTGTCAATTTACTTTTTCTTTTTTATTTTTAAGAAAATATTTAGATGGACACAAATATAACACGTGGATTTACACACAAACAATCACATATTTTTATTAATTAAATAATAAAACTAAAATTATCTCCCTCCTCCATTATCACAACCACATTCCATCTTAGCAATTAAAAACGAAAGTAAGTGTCCATGCAAGAATTGTTCTAATGATTAATTGTATTTGTTTTTTTATATAATTTTTTATATCTTCACTGGTCCATTTTATTTATTTTACTTTTGTTTTTAATCTTTATTAAGTGTTTTATTTTGATCTCTTTTCTATTTCAATTTTCATTTTATCTTTTATTTTTAAAAAAAAGTGATTATCTCTATATGTGTATAGCCTTCTTGTCTCTTGTTCTGAACTTCAAGTGGAGAAGAGTGGTGGGTACGCAATATTCATTTGGCAGTGTGATTTCATATGATTTTCAAGAATTGATGTTTTGTTTCACATGACCTAACTAGTTCTCTCCTTAAAAACATGGCCGGCTTTGGGCCAGGGCAAATAAGCCCACGGTCCAGGAGCTCAAAAAATCGAGGGCCTCAATTGAAAAATAGGTAAAGGTAATAATAAATAATATATAATTAATATATTGTTTGCTAAACACAAACTAAATTATTGCTAGAGCCCAGCGGTAATACACTAATGCTTGAATAACTGTGTCCTGTGTTCAATTCTATGTTTTTATTTTTTTATGAACTCATGAACTTTCAGAAAGATTATACTAATATAAACTAAATAAATCATATATAAATTTTTTCAATTTTTAAAAAATAAAATTTGAATAATATATATAAGTGATATTTATTTTATATTTAAAAAGATTCATCATATGATAAATTCATTTATTATTTAAATTTATATGAAAAATATAATATATTATTATTTGCGTTTAATTGTATTACTTTTTATTTTATAAAAAAATATATTATTAAATTTTATTTTATAATAATAAATTAAAACTTAAAAAATTTAAGTCAGGATCGGCCCTGCTTAAAACTAACACTGTTTAATACCTAGGACAGGGATCGAACCCATGACCTCTGGTTAAACTGGAAGAGACCCTTGCCATTTCACCCAAATGCTCTTGGGTACATTTCTACTGATTTTATTATAGGATATTTCACATTTTATAACAACAACAATAATGGAGTCTTTTGTATGGACTGAATTTTGAAAATAAATTACTGGACTTGTTATTAATTTCGTTTCTCTTGAACAGCCCCTTGCAGATGCAATATTTTATAAAAACACTGACGTGATCAAACTATTGGAGAATCATGGAGCAATGCCTCTGGTGAGTGTAAATTGAGGATTGTTGCACTTATTTATTTTGATCCATTAATCTTTTCTTCTGAATTCTGCTAATGAGTGGCAATAAATGTTAAGAAGTGTGGTTGGGCCTAACTCAACCCTACAAAACCGGCTTGTAGGGTGAGGATTGCCCCCACTTATAAGGACATGTTCAGGCCATATATTGTCCGATGTGAGACTCTTTAACACACTCCCTCACGCCCAGGACTAGACAACTAGAGCGTGAAAATAAATGGTGGGTGGCCCGATAGCGGAAACCATAGAAGATGTTTTTTTTTTTGTTTTTGTTTTGAAACTATGTACTAATTGATAATGATATGCACAAGAGTATGATATATGACAAGAAAGATGCAGGGATGTTGGATAACCACGTAACACTATTGTTTAATTAGGTGAGGGCAACACAGGATCCTTTATCTTGTACAATTATTGTGATGTAAATGGAGTAAGACAATCAGAAACACCATGTAGTATTTGAGAAGAATCACTTGTGGGTGTCCTGGGTTGAGAAGAATCAAAATTGCCCTCTCTTAATTTTTGAAGTGCTACAAATGATTCTCTTGTGGCAGACATGGCTTCAATGTAGCAAGTGCAATATGCCAAAGCTACAGGAATAGGTTGAAGCATTTCCCCCCAAACTGAAGGAGGCTCCTTAAAATTCCTACTCCAATGCAAATCTGACAAAGATGCTGTCAAGGTACCATAGTCGCTAGCTGTCTTCTTCAGTAGTTCAGAGAATTGTCTCTGATATTCTACTTCAACAGGAACACTTTCTATGGTTTCCGCTATCGGGCCACCCACCATTTATTTCCACGCTCCAATTGTCTAGTCCTGGGCGTGAGAGGGTGTGTTAAAGAATCCCACATCGGACAATATATGGCCTGAACATGTCCTTATAAGTGGGGGCAATCCTCACCCTACAAGCCGGTTTTGTAGGGTTGAGTTAGGCCCAACCACACTTCTTAACAATAAATGTTAATATTCTGTTTCAGATGGCATCCAGGCTTGTTAATCATGCACGAAGTCCCTAAATATGAACTTGATCCTGTAGAGCTTGATTTTACCAACAGTGTGGAGATCCATCCCATGATCTTTTCTTAAATGACAGGGGACTTTCTGTATTGCGTTGTGGCGTGGGACCAAGGTTGCAGGAAGGCTTTCAGAGACGAGATTGCTCTGTTCCAGAAGATTCCTCATCCAAATGATGATAATAATTAATATACTTGAGTTCTAACAGGAAGGCTTTCAGAGACGAGATTGCTCTGTTCCAGAAGATTCCTCATCCAAATGATGATAAAAAGTGGTTTCTATCTCTTATACACTCTAATTTTATTGTTTTACCTGGAACATAGAAATGAGTTTTTGATGATAAAAAGTGTTATTGTTTTTATTTTAGTTTGATACCTTTCTGTTTTTCAATGACTCATTAACAAGGAACATGTTATAATTTTTATAAGATGTTTGTAATGTTTTATTTTTTTTGTTTATTTTTCAGATAGCTATTTTTGTAATAATTTGCGAATGACTTTACTTACAAATGCACCTGTTGCAAGAGTTCAATTCATAGTTGGAGTATTCAGAGCTTTCAAAACTAAAGGTTTCAGGTTTTAAAAAATTAGCAAAAAAGTATCCATAAACATATCACCAAGCTAGTTGACTCTAGCAAGTCAAAACATATAGTTTTCTTTATTTTTCATTTGAATTTAACACTCGATTCCTATCTCGTTAATTTTCTTTATGTTCAAACTATTTGAGTTCTACATTGAGTTCCAATCTCAATTAACCTCAATTTGCGCGTAGCCACCCTGAGCATCTCTTTTCAGAGACAACGACATTGTTGTTTTCACAGGCTCGACTCCTATGCGGCTATGAGACTTGTGCATTTGTCGAAAAAGTCAAAGCTATGAGACTACCTTTGTTAGAGAGTGCACTGAAGGATGAGCGGTGAAACCACAATAGAAGTAATGAGGTGATCCTCTCTATCTATATAATTTTGACGAAGTTTGCAAAAACCAATACAAATGATGAATATTTCACTAAACTCATTCCTTTGGTGAGGAGTGCAAACAAGTGGATCAGGTAATTCATAATTCATGCTATGCATTTATCTTTTTTTTTTTAATTTTGTTTTTAATTATGAATTATTAAATTAAATCTTATTAGTTACTAATATTATTTTGAAAATTAAATCTTATTAGTTATGATTATGAATAAGACTTAATTTAATTATTCATAACTAAAAACAAAATAAGAAAAGAGATAAATGCATATCATGAATTAACTGATCCTCCAATTTGCACGAGTGTAATGAAATATTCATCATCATTTGTATTGGTTTTTGCAAACTTCTCCTAAATCATATAAATAGAGAGGATTACCTCATTACTGATTTAACCGTTCATCTTTCAGCGCACTCTCCAACAAAGGTAGCCCCATAGCTTTGACTTTTTCGACAAATCCACGAGCCTCATAGCCATATAGGAGTCGAATAAAGGAAACTGTATGCTCTGGCTTTGCTAGAGTCAACGAGGACCGATATTTTTTGCTAATCCTTTGAAACCGGAAACCTTTAGCTTTGAAATATCTGAATATTCTTGAATTTCTTGGAACGGTTGCATTTATAAGGTTCGGTCATTGGCAAATTATTACAAAAATAGCTATCTGGAAAATAATAAAAAATAAAAATAAAACATTACAAACATCTCATAAAAATTCTGACATCTTCTTGTTAATGAATCATTAAAAAACAAAGATGATTCAAACTAAAACATTAACACTTTTTTTATCATTAAGAAATCCTTTCTATGTTGCACTTAAATAAATATAATTTCTTGGTGCTGTGACACAGAGTAGTCCAATGATGATTATGACAAAATATCTTGCCAAGGTTTGTCCTTTTTTTTTGCATCCAAGGTTTTGTCCTATAATCTCAAGGGACATGATTTTGTGGTGTATTGCAGGATGTTAGTTTGATGCAATTCCATAGGAATGTGTGTGATAGATGTTTCTTTCTAGATCTCATTTCCTCGTGTTGTGCAGGGAGATCTTCGAGATTTCATGAAAAGAAAAGGAGCTTTAAAACCAAGTACAGCGGTTAGATTTGCACTTGATATTGCTAGGTATTTGACACACACATGCTTTAGATTTTATTTTGGTTATTCTATTTGCAAGTTGCAACATTGTATCACAAAATCAGCACTTGGTCCCATTCAAGTGGGATGTGCTCTGGTGTTAAGCTGATCAGTTGAGTTGGTCATAAGATCATCTCGATTGTTGTTTCAATCCTCCCTCCATACCTGTCAGCCCAGAGAATCTCATCTAATGAGTTTGATTAAAGAGAAAGACCGAGCGGAAGAGATATCTGCTAAAGAAGTAAGTGTGTTAAGAGAAATGCTTCAAATTCTCTGCCCCTGTGTCCAGTGTTTCCCAATATAGAAAAAGTAGTGTTTTAGGAATAAGAAAGTAATAGAATCAAGGAAAACTATATAAAAGGTAAGAAGCTAATATATTATAATTTTAAAAAAAAACATAGTTAATTACATAAATATGTGTTCATAGGCTGAGTAAGTGAAGCCTAGGTTTAATTTGGCTAAGTAATAGTCCAATCTGTTTGTCCAGTAACTTAAGTGTGTGAATATCACGCACAAAAAGAAACAAGTTATTAAATTACATTATTCAAATATTGTTCTTGAACAGGTTTCTTCTCAGAAATTTTCTGATTGCATGTCCTAAGAAGCATCACGGCTTTAACATTTCTCTCTAGGTTCATACTTTCTGGATAAAAAATATGCATTACGTTGTAGAAATAACTTTTCAAAATTCACGTATGTGAATCATGTTAAGATGAGACATCTACTTGGTTCTGATTCTATGATGTCTCTACTGTGATGTTTGTCTTTTTTTCTCTACTGAAGTGTCACTTAACACCATTTTTTTATATTATGCAGGGGAGCGGGTTATTTGCATGAAAATAAACCATCACCCATTATTCACCGTGATCTAGAGCCTTCGTAAGTTTCTTTGTCGAATTATTGTTTTTTCTTTTTTCCTTTTATGTGAAGTTCGAATATCTGGATTAATCATATGATATATTTACACTTTTTTTTCAATGTTGCTTATGACTAAACTAACAGTAATATATTGCGGGATGATTTCAGCGACCTAAAAGTTGCAGAGTTTGGAGTGAGCAAGTTGCTAATAGTTAAAGATAAGCCTCTAACTTGTGAAGATACTTCTTGTGGGTGCTGCTTTTCTTTAGAACTATCATTTATGCACACTTAAAATATCTAAAATGGTGATCTTAGATCACCGCTTCTGAAAATCTTAACGCTCTCTTCTCTCTCTTCAGAAGCAAAGCCCTTCGCCGCCCGCCACCCTTTATCTCCCTAACATCCAAATTTTTTGTTTGAATCATGTAGCTAAGCTATTTGGTGGTGTGATGAGGTCTCTCCTCTGCACCTCCATTTCAACCTTGGGTTGTCCGACGCTGTTACTCCAGCTTTTCTTCGGTGTTTTTTGGCGACGGTTGGTCCTCCGTGGTTGTCTCCCGTTCCACCCTTCTTCTTCTCTGGAATGACTGGTTTTGTGTCTTTTTCTGCTCAGGTTTGGTTTCGGCAAAGATTACTCCAGGCGGATCGGCAACCGGCTGCTTCAGATCTGGAGTTGTGTGTTTTCTTCGTTGGTTGCTCCGACTTTTTGCAGGTTTGTGTTTTTGGTGTTGAGTTGGTATCTTGAGGTTTTGATTCTCTAATTGGCTTCAGATCTGTTGAGATCGGCAGGTTCTAAAATTTTAGGTTTGCCTCTCAGCGCTGACTGTATTAATATCCGCATCAATCTTTGGGATTGATGCGAGCTTAGTTGCATATCCGTATCATTCAATTTGATGTTGGATTGTTGGACTGGAAAGAGTCAGTTTGCTTGCTGGTTTTTTCTAGAGGTTGTTGGTTCGTGAATCAGGTCGTGCTGGCGGTTGGTTCATACGTACCACTTTAAAAAGTGGATGCTCACGCTAAACTCTTTCTTTTGCTATTTGGTTTCGCACCCGTAAGCGGGTTCGCTAGATAGTGTTGGTTGTGTGCGCGCTTTTACTTAAGTTTTTTATAAACCACTTTTGTTGTTTCTAATTTATTTGTATACCCTTTTGGGTTGATTTCGTGGTTTGACTTAGTTTGGTTTATGTCCCCTCAGTCCTTTGTAATTTTTATTTTATTTTATATATATTTGACTTATTGAAAAAAAAATCTAAATATATAAATAGTATATTCTCTTATTCACATAGTAATAGGACACTGATATTTTTTATGCAGTGCTCTTAGATATGCTGCTTCATGAAATAATTTTCTAAAACTGGGAACTTTGTTATTTTTGTTAATAGGCCGCAATGTGGCTCCTGAGGTTTGTAATCAAGAGGAATATGACACTAAAGTGGATGTCTTTCATTTGCACTAATTCTACAAGAGGTAACTAATTTGAGCATTTTATCTTTATATGGAACTATACATTATACAAATAATATATTTTCCTACATGAGAATATTTATTGTTTATTAATATTATTGAACATATTCTGACTCTTCTGTCTTGGATCCTACCAATCCAGGGAGAGGAGAAGGCAACTCTATATAGAGAATCCCTGTTTCTTCCTTCTGTCTACATTGTATTATCAATGGGCTGTCAAAATATTTAGAAAATATCCCAAAATTTCATTTTTGTATGCTAGAATAAAAGTATCTTAGATGATCTCTCCAGAATGATTTTTAAATTTAATCATATTTTGTGTTTTGTTCTTTGTTCAACTAACCTGGGATTTATAATCAAGTACTATCTTCCTGTCATCATTTGGGTGTTAAGTTTACTAAATTTTGGAGCTAAATAGTGAATGATACATTCATAACTTCATGTAATCATTTATGATGTAAACTATATGCTGCACTTTAGATGGTTGAAGGCTGTCCTCCTTTTTCTGCAGAGTTTGAGGATGAGGTTCCTAAGGTTTATGCTTCAAAAGAGAGACCGCCCTTCTGAGTTCCTACTAAGCATTATTCTCATGGAGTTCGAAAGTAAGTTTTCTATGCTTTTTAGGTGATATTTAATGATATCTCCATCCTTTTTTTTATAAGCACCTTTGGTATTTTTCACATATATTAAGAAAAGTTTGTAGTGTAATTAATATTTACATTTTGTATATAGATATGTTCAATTCCGACTTTTAATCTTAATCAAATTAGTATTGTTATTAATAAGGGGTATGTTTGTAAAAAAGTAATAACTGAATCCCGTAATTTGTTAAGATGGTTGTATGCAGAGACAATAATCTTTTGAAAGTGCGCTTATAATTAGGGACATAGGTAGTAGGTTATAGTACGTCAAACTATTTCTTCATCTTGGACTCTTATAATTCAAATCTTTTGCTAAATTAATGAGTATTTTTTCCATTTGATTTGACAAAAAAATTACGTTTGTGCCTGTAAACATTTTTTTCCCATTTTACAAAGCAAGTCATGTGTACGTAGAGCGAAGACTTGTGGATTCTGTTGTAAGGGAGAATAGTCAAACAACTAGAGGTAAGAGAAACTATTAAGAAAGATCTTGAGGTTAACGAGTTAGATAGAAACATGATCTTTGATAGAACTTTATGGTAATTTGATCCATGTAGTCGATCCTATTTAGTAGGATAAGACTTGGTTATTGGTACAAAGCAAGTCATACCATCTTAATCGAGTGAGGTTTGGATTGGCGATGATAACGATATTGTCAGATTTACGACAAGTCATCACCATCTTAGCAAAATCTACACTTTAGAGATTCAACAAAATCATAGAATCACTTTGATTTTGACAAAGTCCCTGTCAATCCAAATATACACTGAATATGCTTAAAAGACCATATCATTCATGACTCCTATATTACTATTTTGTATGCTGCATACTATGTCTTGTCCATCTTGTCAAGCTTATCATTTAACATAACTTTTCTGCCAAATTTTACATAACTTACAATTTGTTGCTAATAATATTCTGCTTAAAGGTTGATTAAAGAGTGTTGGAATGAGAATCCAGCAAAGAGACCACCATTTAGATAAATAATAAGTCTGGAATCCATCTACAAGACAATTCGTCAAAAAGGATGTTGGAAGGTTACAAATCAACATATACTAGTTCAAAACTGTGTGAAACTTGGTTGAATACTGAACTGGATACACTTTACGTTAGAAATATATTGTTTTTTAAATGTGTGATTGGACCTTTATCTCTACAAAATCGACTTATAAGGCGAGAACTGCCCACGCTTTATAAACACTACATAACACAAGTCATATCTCTAAGCAATGTGAGACTAATTCCACCCCTTCAAACCCTGACTTCTCACTTGCTTGTTTCAACCTGCCTTTTTGACACGGGCCGTGTTAGGTGACATGGGCACCTGTGTCAGCCCACTGTTAGTAAAATTTCTTCACTTCTAACTATGGCGGACTTTCCTTTGGCTTAGCATTACTTCCTTGGACTTGATTGCCTGTGCCTGAAACATTAACGCTACCAAACCAAGCATCAAAGCACCCTAAATGACAAGAATTTTCAACATCAATGCAAAACACACAACTTCAACAAAACATTTAAATTAACATACGAAAGCGATAAAAGATGGAACACTGTGTTACCGAAATGATACGCTTTTTGCAAAATGATTGATGAAAACATAGTACAAATGGTGACCGATCACAACCCCAAACTTATCTCATTGCTTGTCCTCAAGTGATGTAAAAGACAACAACGAGGTCACCCTAAAATTCCTGCTTACCACAATACAGCCGATGTTATCCACAACTTGTTTTCTGCCTTCCCGGTCAAGGTTTTGGTACTCCGATCCTATCCATCCGCTAACCTTTCACCTCGAAGTACTTATTTACCCGCAAGCATTTTCACACTTTTCACAAATTCCCCCGGGGTTAGCACACTCACAGTTCAATATATGCAATATCAACTCTTAACTTTGAATAAATTCTACTTCCAATACACAAACAGATTACACACACTTTTGGAGGTCTTTGGGTTGTAACGGGGCTTAGGTACGGTGAGAAAAACAAACAAATGAATACACAAGGGTTTTTGGGCTCGGCATTCATGTCGTTTCTTTTTGTAATAATGCTCTCTTTGTACACCGGGATTTTACATTGACTCTTTAATGTTCACTCGATTTTATCGAGTGTTTCAAACTTTTAACCGAGTCTTTGGGCGAGTGTGTCCATACGAGGTCTTCTTTTGTTTCCTTTTTTTTCCGATTATTCAAGATTCCATATTTTCTTTCTTTTTTTTTTCCATCACACTCGCCCCTTTTTCGTATATAGTTCACTAACCCAAACATAGAATTTTTGCAACATTTCAAAATCCACAACATTTATGCCAAGCCAAGGTAAAAGGATTTATTTATTTTTTCTTTTTGGCTGAGGGTTTACATATGCGGTTAAAACAAACAACGGTTAAAGGCTCAAAATTGGTTTTCAACGGATACACATAGTGAAGGGTGGCTGGAAAGGCTCAAGGGTTAAACAAACAACGTGCCTCAGTGTGTGTCAGTCTGCAGTGCAATGTTGGTAGAACGTACACAAAATCAAAGTGATAAAGTCATACCTGAATAAGCTCTCATGATGATATTTTTGTGTTTGGCTTTGTGTACGCTCACCATGTTGGGTTAGCTTACAGGTTCCAAAGCACTCGGTGTGTCATGCAGCTTCTTTTCTGGCTTGAGTGTACCATCCTACCATCTCAGTTCGGCTTCCTCAAGTTGCGTCCAACATTTCCTTTTTTTTTTTTCCGGCTCTATTAACTTTTCAGGGTGACTCGTGAAATAAGTAATGGTGTATCTCTCATCCACTAGGCACTAGTCCACCAATTTTCGGCCCAATCCAATGATTCTGCAACACAAAGCGCCACTAAACAAACTAACTAAAAACAGAAAAATTCAAACACAAATTACAACTGAAAATAAAATAGAAAATAAAATAGAAATAACTGAAAAACAAAATTAAAAGAACCCCCCACACTTGAACGAAACATTGTCCCCAATGTTTAAATTCCAAGCGCGAGAGGGACTCACAGCTCACTGACGTGGAGGCGGGGGATGTGGATAATGCAACATCAAGCGTTGCATCATAGCATGCATCTCATCAATGGCAGCCCCTTGGCAGGTCTGCTCAGCACCAAACCTGTTTAACTCGTCACCTTATCAAAAAATTTTGACACCTTGCCTTGCTTGCTCGGTGCGAAGATACCCAAGCTCATTCTGAACCCACTCCAATTGATTGAGAGGCATTTGAGAGCTTTCTTCATTTGCCTGGTGTGTCTCCTGAGGAGGTACAACATCTTCCTCTTGTTCCTCTTCGCCATCAAGACCTGCATAAAAATCTTCCATATCATTGTCCCCGTCGAGCGGGCCGATGTTCTCATACAACCAATTTCCTGTGTTAGAGATACTAATAAAATCAGGAGTAGGTAGAGCAAGAATGTGTTTCCCATGAATGACTAGTGAATAATAATCATGGTGGATCTGAATCATCTACTGATTCACTAGAGCTTCCATGTCAATTTTTGTCTTACTTGGAACAAAAGCAACCTCAAACAATTCATACTTATAATTAAAGTGATCTGCTATCTGGGTAATCATACCTCCCACAGAAATGCCACCAGAATTTGCGCGACCCACTCTTCCTAAGTAACCCGCCGCAAAAGGGGCCACATTCACCGGTTGAGGGTGAGCCATACAAAACAAGAAAAATAGTTCCCGTTGGGTGGCAACATGTACACTATCTTTGGAAGAGGATATAGCAACGGTGTCGCCACCCAACGAGAACTATTTTTCTTGTTTTGTATGGCTCACCCTCAACTGGTGAATGTGGTCGCTTTTGCGGCGGATTACTTAGGAAGAGTGGGCTGCGCAAATTCTGGTGGCATTTTTGTGGGAGGTATGATTACCTAGATAGCAGATCACTTTAATTATAATCATGATCTGTTTGAGGTTGCTTTTGTTCCAAGTAAGACAAAAATTGACATGGAAGCTCTGGTGAGTCATAAGATGATTCAGATCCACCATGATTATTATTCACTAGTCATTCATGGGAAACACATTCTTGCTCTACCTGCTCTTGGTTTTATCAGTATCTTTAACACATGAAATTGGTTGTATGATAACATCGGCCCGCGCGACGGAGACAATGATATGGAAGATTTTTATGCAGGTTGTGATGGTGAAGAGGAACAACAAGAAGAGGAAGATGTTGTACCTCCTTAGGGTACACACCAGGCAAATAAAGAAAGCTCTCAAATGCCTCCCAATCAATGGGAGTGGGTTCAGAGTGAGCTTGGGTATCTTCGCACCGAGCAAGCAAGGCAAGGTGTCGAACTTTTTCGACAAGGTGACTAGTTAAACAGGTTTGGTTCTGAGTAGACCCCTTGCGGGGCTGCCATTGATGAGATGCATGCTATGATGCAACGCTTGATGTTGCATCATCCATATCCTCCACCTCAGTGAGCTGTGAGTCCCTCTCGCGCTTGGAATGTAAACATTGGGGACAGTGTTTCGTTCAAGTGTGGGGGGTGTCTTTTATATTAGTTGTTTTTCAGTTATTTCTATTTTATTTTCAATCGTAATTTGTGTTTGAATTTTTCTGTCTTTAGTTTGTTTGTTTAGTGGTGCATTGTGTTGCAGAATAATTGGATTGCGCCGGAAATTGGTGGGCTAGTGCCTAGTGGATGAGAGATACACCCTTACTTATTTCACGAGTCACCCTAAGAAGTTAATACAGCCGGAAAAAAAGGAAGTGTTGGATGCAAGTTGAGGAAACCGGACTGAGATGGTAGGATGGTACACTCGAGCCAAAAAAGAAGCTGCATAACACACAAAGTGCTTTGGAACCTGTAAGCTAACCCAACATGGTAAGCGTACACAAAGCCAAACACAAAGATATCATCATGAGAGCTTATTCAGGTATGACTTTATCACTTTGATTTTGCGTACGTTCTATCAACATAGCACTGCAGACTGACACACACTGAGGCACATTGTTTGTTTAACCCTTGAGCCTTTCCAACCACCCTTCACTGTGTGTATCCGTTGAAAACCAATTTTGAGCCTTTAACTGTTGTTTGTTTTAACCGCATACTGTTCTGGATTTTGAAATGGTGCAAAAATTCTAAGTTTGGGTTGGTGAACTTTATACGTAAAAGGGGCGAGTGATGAAAAAAAAGAGAAAGAAAATATGGAGAGTCTTGAATAATCGGAAAAAAAGGAAACAAAAGAAGAACTCGTATGGACACACTCGCCCAAGCGAAGACTCGGTTAAAAATTTGAAACACTCAATAAATTGAGTGAACACTAAAGAGTCAATGTAAAATCCCGGTGTACAAAGAGAGCATTATTACAAAAAGAAACGACATGAATGCTGAGCCCAAAAACCCTTGTGTATCCATTTGTTTGTTTTTCTCACCGTACCTAAGCCCCGTTACAACCCAAAGACCTCCAAAAGTGTGTGTAATCTGTTTGTGTAGTGGAAGTAGAATTTATTCAAAGTTAAGAGTTGATATTGCATATACTGAACTGTGAGTGTGCTAACCTCGAGGGAATTTGTGAAAAGTGTGAAAAAGCTTGCGGGTAAAGAAGTACTTCGAGGTGAAAGTGTAGCAGATGGATAGGATCGGAGTACTAGAATCTTGATTGGGAAGACAGAAAACAAGTTATGAATAACATCGGCTGTATTGTGGTAAGTAGGAATTTTAGGGTGACCTCGTTGTTGTCTCTTACATCACTTGAGGACAAGCAATGAGATAAGTTTGGGGTTGTGATCGATCACTATTTGTACTGTGTTTTCATCGATCATTTGGCACAAAACATATCATTTCGGTAACACAATATTCCATCTTTTATCGCTTTCATATGTTAGTTTAAATGTTTTGTTGAAGTTGTGTGTTTTGTATTGATGTTGAAAATTCATGTCATTTAGGGTGCTTTGATGCTTGGTTTGATAGCGTTAATGTTTCATGCACGGGCGTGTTTGAGGCTGCAATTAAGGGGTGGACTCCAATGATGTAGGAAATTCCAACAATTGTCAATTTTGAGTTTTCTAGCATGAAAAAGATTTTGCTAATTGCACAACTTGTAAAGGAATTGTAACATTGATACCAGTTGCTCCTATGCTCCTTGTAACATCTGCAGGTTAAAACATTGAGGTGCTTTCAGAATCTAAAAGCTTTGTTGAAGAGAGATCGTTCTAATTTAAGCAGTTGGGGCAGTTCATCTCGCTCTTCTACCAGCCGGATATGAAGGAGGTAGATTGATGTTATTCTGTATAAACTTCAATATTGGATTAAAGATACAAATCAAATTTCATTTAACTTGAGATGGAGAATTGCAATGTTTTCTCACGTGTATTCCCAGGTGCATGATTGTGATTTTAGATTCCGAGATTCTTCTATAATGTTTCCAACTTCATGATATCTGGCCATAGAATTGGTTGTAAAGCTGTAACTAAAGAATGTATTATGTATGTATTATGGAATTTTTTTTTAAATAACCATGTATTAGAAAAAAATTACGCAAATAACAATACTTCAGAAAAAATTACGCAAATAACCAAGTTTCAGAAAACATTGACATCAAGGCGCCATGTGAGATGGCGCCACCATTGTATCAGATGAAGGGAGGCGCCATTTGGGATGGCTCCTATGTACAACTTTTCTGCAATAAGCCATCTCAGATGACGCCTTGGTGCATTTTCAAATGGAAAATTGAACAAAAATATACAAGGAGGCGCCATATGAGATGGCTCCTCCTCCTAAAAGTTGAAGGGAGGCGCCATTTGACATGGCTTATTGGGACTGAGTGTGTCATGTCAGATGGCGCCTAGGACTAAAAAAAAGGGAATAAGCCATGTGAGATGGCGCCTTGGTGTTAAGGATTTCAGAAACCTAGTTATTTGCGTAATTTTTTTCGAAACGTGGTTATTTGCGTAATTTTTTTTTAATACATAGTTATTTTAAAAAAAAATTCTGTATTATGCCTCAAAAACATAGTAATTCAAAATTTATATTACTCATTGGAACATAATTTGTAACATTCAATTTATAAAATATTTTTAGATAAAACTCCTCTATTTTAATATTTCATGGACGATCTCATGTATTCCTATTCACTTACTTCCTTTGTTTCTTCATACATAAAGTTACATGTGTATAAATTCTACATTCACCATATATCAAAACACATATTATTATATTTTCATTCTATTTTCTACTACACACTTATTCATCATGATTTTTTTTTTATAAATTAATCAATATTCAAATAATTTGATAAAATAACTATAAAGCCTAATTTTATTTTAGTTCAGTTAGAAACAAGAACAAAAGATGAAATGGTGAATTTGTGTTTCGCTATGGTGGACCAGTACTTAAGACGAACTTGCAAAGTTAGTACTCTAGAGTCCAAGTTTAAATTAATATAATATATGAGTGAGAATGAAATTAAATATATGAAATAACATGCTTTATTCTTATATATATCAAGAGCGAATGAAACTATTAGCGAATGATACGTCGTGCTTTGGGGACACTAGTTTGATTGAATTAAATAGTGGTTGATGTGTTGGAGGGTGTAATAGTCTACTTCTGATTTAAGTAAAGAAATGTTGGAAAAATAACAAACATAGAGAAAAGAGGAACAAAATAACAATACAAGAGATTAACGTGGAAACTCCATAACTGGAGAAAAACCACGACCATTGTCAATAGACAACCAGAGAATAACACTATATAAAAATTATTACAACACATAATATATCCTCAAATATCTCTGGCCCTATGTTGTTAAAAGCGGTTGTAGCGGCCGCTATAGCGGAGCGAAGCGGAAATTTTGGTCAAGCCGCTTCCTTTGTTACCGGTACAGCGCGAAAGGGAGAAGCGGGTGTAGCGGCCGCGATTTCTGGTCCTGGGGCGGTTTGGAGCGGTCCGAACAAGCCGCTTTTCCTGTTTTCCCAAATTGGACCATCATCGAAGAAGAAGAGGGTAGAGAGAAGAAGAGATGAAGTGGGGTGAGGAAGAAAAAGAGATGACGTGGGGACTCGTGGAGAAGGAGAAGAAGAAGAGATGAAGTGGGGAGAGGAAGAAGAAGAGTGACGTGGGGAGTCGTGGGGACAGAGAAGAAGAAGAGATGAAGTGGGGAGAGGAAGAAGAGTGACGTGGGCAGTCGGTGGGGAGAGAGAAGAAAAAAAATTAAGTGGAAAGAGAAAGAAGCATAGATAATGCAAAACGGTTGAAAAGTCAAAGAAAACTAATTTCAATGTGACAGCTATATACCACCATATACTTCACCTATAATTATAAAAAATATAATAATATGTGCTAAAAAAATAATAGTTTTTTAAAATAATAGTTAATCCTCTTAATGGTTTTTTTTATATACATAGTTAATCCTCTTAAAAAAAAATATACAAGTGCTATTAAAATAATTATTTTTTTAGTGTTCACTTTACTTAAATAGCGCCCGCGTCGCTCCCCGCTTCCGCGCCGCTCCCATTTTGGGGTTGACCGCGCCGCGCCGCTATCCGAGATTAACAACATAGCTCTGGCCCCCAGTACACTCACACCCTCCAAAATAAATATTTAACTACATCTCACAACACTCTAATACAAGAGCATAAAAGAACAAAGAAAGTCAAATACAAGTTTAAAGTGCTTTTTACTGGTGCGTCTTGTAACAAAGAACTTGAATCCTTTATATAGTCTTGGACTCCCTCTTCCTTCAAAAATTAAGCGATGTGGGACTTTTACAACATTTATATTTTCAACCAAACCCAACAATCTCCACCTTGATTGAAAATAATACGTAAACTTTCATTGTCTTCACCGACAATCATACTCCACGATAAAGAGTATCAACATGTATATTTTCAGCCAATCTCATCAATCTCCACCTTGATTGAAAATAATACATCAATTTTCATTATCTTCACTGACAATCATACTCCATCATAAAGAGTATAGTCACTTGAAGCTACACCACTCCAAGAATTTTCACATTGTCTTCACCGACAATCATAGTTTTAAAACTATCATACTCTTTCATGAAGAATATATTTCACTTGAAGATAAACCACTTCAAGAATTTCACATTGTCATCACCGACAATAATATATTTTATCATGAAGAATAAATTTTACTTGAAGCTTGAAGAAACGAAAAATACAATAAGGGGGTTGGATTGGGGTTTTAAACAAATTAAAAACTTATGACACGTTTGGTTATCCTGGTTCGTTTGAACTCAAACTACTCAAGTCCACCCTATTAAGGTGATTTCGCCTCTCTCTTACGAGGTCTTAATCCACTAATCAAATCGTTGATTACAAAATCACTTAAACAATTGTTTAAGTCTTCCCAAGAACAACCACAATCCGATTTTCTCAAGGTACTAAAGTTACAATTTATAACTTAGTTGTGTTAACTAATTGCTTCTAAAAAGCTTTATCACAATTGTGATGTGTACACAATATTTAGCGCAATATACAGATAAGAATAAGAAAATGAAAATGAAACATGAGTGCTCTTTTAATTCTTGGGTGCGTGTGTAGTACTTCTTTTTCTTCAACGATCTCCTCTTCATATATGGAGAGCTTTTTGATCCGTTTGAGCGACATGTTTTCTTGTTTTGAAATGATGATGAAATGTTGATTAATTCTATTTCCAAAAGTGAAGATTCTGTCTGCTGTAGTTAATTTCTAACTGTTACAAATTGATCTTGCGTTAATGATTGTAACGTTATAGATCTTTTGATCATCAAAGTATTCTTTGCAGCTTTTGTTTTGTTGTTGCTTGAAGCGTTTTAAGTATCAGAGTTTAAGACATTCTCGTTTGTCTTCAGAACTTCTTGTTCTTGTAAACTTCTCTTAATGCAGCCTTCTGCTTCTGAGAAATCACTTTAATATGCTTCAGAACTTCTGCAAGTTAAACCATACGCTTAGAGTGCATATTTGTTCTTATTGAAAATTATGTGTTTGTTATCATCAAAAATATTTCAAAGATGTAGAACCAAACTATGTTCTAACAAAGCTAAACCACTACAAGAATTTTCACATGCCGAAAACCAGGTTGAAAATTTATGGTGTAACTTCCTTGTTGGCAGGAAGCTCTTCAACGACCGAAATAACATTGCACCTTGTGTAACCTTGAGTGTATCAACACATCTTTGACTTGAACTTTTCACAAGTCAAATAATTCTTCCACCAATTTTCTCTAACGCAAATTGCACAGCGGAACTTGTGGTTGCAGCTCAACAACTCTTTCACAACATCACCTTTCTTTTCTGATGTGGAAGATCAGACAAAGCTGCAACCATAGAGCATACTAAGAACTCCTATCTCCGGATTGAACCAAAATTTCTAATACCAGTTGTTGAGAAAATAATAACACAAGATATTAACGTGGAAACTCCAAAACCGGTGAAAAACCACTACCATTGTCAATAGACAACTAGAGAATAACACTATGTAAAAATTGTTACAACACATACTATACCCTCAAATACCCCAGGCCCTCAATACACTCACACCCTCCAAAAAAATATTTAACTACATCTCACAACACTCTAATACAAGAGCATAAGAGAACAAAGAAAGTCAAATACAAGTTTAAAGTGCTTTTGACTGGTGCATCTTGTAACAAAGAACTTAAATCCTTTATATAGTCTTGGATTCCCTCTTCCTTCACAAAATTAAGCAATGTGGAACTTCTTCAACATATATATTTTCAACCAAACCCAACAATCTCCACCTTGATTGAAAATAATACGTAAACTTTCATTGTCTTCATCAACAATCATACTCCATCATAAAGAGTATCAACATGTATATTTTCAATCAATCTCATCAACAAAATACATCCTTTTTATTTAGAGTTCACTCTTGGACTTATCACCACGGGTCTTACATACGACTTATAACAGATTTCTATAAAAATGAAAATAACTTTTAGTCTCTTAATAAAATGATGACAAATTCATTAATTAAATCGCTAAAAGAAAATAATCAATTTCTTAAAAATAGTTATGAATATAAGTTGTTATCTATTCCATTATTAAAATAGAAATTTAGTTCTAGCAAAAAAAGGAAAAATGTCTCTTTGAAATGAGACTAAAATTTATCTTTTTTTTTTTATGTACTTATCATTATTTTTATTATTTTTCTTATATTTTTTCATGCTTAAAGATATTTTTTTAAACTAAAATGCATTATAACTTTTAATTATAATCACATTCACATGTTATATATTAAACTCCAAATATAATTTTATTGTAAGATTTGATTATATTTTAAAAGTTTTAAATAAATTTTGTCACGTCTTTAAATTCCAAACATTAAAAATATTTTTTAATACTAATTATTATTATTATTATTATTATTATTAATTATTATTATTTATTTTATTTAATAATTTATAATGATTTTGACTTGGTCAAATAATTAATTTAACTAGTTTGATTTGACTTAGTCAAATCTTTTACTCGTTTTCTTTCTGTCTTTCCTATATATAATAAGAGTAATGCTATATAGTAAAAATGATTTGAATAAGAAATGCAAGAATGAATACTTGTCATTGTTTTAAAGGATAATATTAAATTGATTTTAAATTTAATTTCTTTTTTAATTGGGATCATGGGGTAGTGGTAGTAATGGATGATTGAGATTTAATTCTTGCCTTTCTTGTTTTCATACTTTCTTACTAATAAGCATTTTCCATATAATAACTCCCCTATTTTTATATAATGTGAAAAACTCATTTTCTTCTTTTCTTTATTCCTTTATGTTCTTTTCTGGTTTTATCTTTCGGTCAATAATGTTCTTGTTGTTCTGATATCTCAAATTTATACTAAGAATATGACAATAATCTATTGAACCTTAGGAGATTTACGCTTATGAGACGGATAAATCTTTAAGGACAGTGTTCATGCATACCTCAGATTTAGTTAACATCTTATTATTTTATAGGACTAACATTTGTGATTGTGGGGAGATGTGATTGAATTATGCGAGTGCTCAATTTCTACAATAAAATTAAACCAGAAATTTTTAGCTACCATTATAATTCATTACCAACATCATTTGAAGAACTATATTGGTAATATTCATTATTTTTCTAATTTGTGTAAATTCATACCCCCTTAATCGACTGAGCATGTATTTGATTTTGCAGTGATATAAATAAATTTTGAATGAATCGATTATACTAAAAGTGAGTTGAAGTTAAAGTGGTTTATATTTAAGTACATTCATGTAAAAGTAAACTATAGAATAAATTTCAATGTAAAATCACAATTAGATTTAAAAATTAAACATTGTAAGTTAAATAAAATCATTTTTACTTCACACACTACAACAAAATTGATATTCTGTATCGCCTAATTTAATAGCACTTTTGAAGAAAGTGCTATTAAAAAGGAAAAAACACATCTATAATAGAACTTTTATATTCGGGCGCTATTATAAAATACAAACAATGTGATTTTGATAGCACTTTGTGGAAAAACGCTATTATTAAACTTTACTAAGATAACACTTTTATTTAAAACGCTTTTAATATTCTTTACTAAAATAGTGTTTCCTTTAAAACGCTATTAAAATTCTTCACTATTTTTTGGACAAAAAATATTTTTCATTTAGATAGCACTTTATGTAAAACGCTATTATTTTAGCCATCCCAATGTTAGCATTTCTGAACAACGCTACTATTCAGCTTAATAAAAAAAGGCGGGATTTTTTGTTTGTTTTTAGCGCACAATATTGGGAAACTTTTCAACTTGCCACCAAAACTCTTTTTCTGAACCTTCTCTCACGAATCCTTCTCTCACCAAACCTTCTTTCATAAAACTTTCCGCCGAACCTTCTCTCACGCCGTTAAACCCCTCTCACGCCGTTAAACCTTCTCTCACGCTGTCAAACCCCTATCACGCCGTCAAACACAGCCACACACCCTTCTCCAATCGTAGGTCTAGAGACCGTACCAGAAAGAGGAAACCATCTAAGACTGTACCAGAGTTGAAGTCTTCACCGAAATCTTCGAAGGTAGGTTACGAATTCTAGCTTTTTTTGCTGGCAATCATGTTTGGTTCTGTTTGAATCAGAAGTTTAAAAAGATAGGGGAATTTTAGAAACATAGGTTATGAATTCTTCACTGATTGAATTTTGGCTATTTGATATGATATGAAAATCTCAGTGAAATTCCATAGTTTGGAAGTGGCAGTCCGCCCGTCTGCTTTTTATCATCATTGATTAATCACTCACAAAACTAAAATTGAAATTGAAATCAAACTAGTAAAGGTAAGATATGGATTGCATCAGATAATAACCGGAGTTATTTATCTTCACGGAATTAAATCAGTGTTAAGCATAAATAATTTTTAACATCATTTGCAAACCTTTCTAAAACAAAATTGATTTAAATACATAAAAACAGAACAAAAGGGAAAAGATATTGGGGGTTTTGTTTTGGATCTGGTAATTTAACCATTTTGGATCTGCGCATCAGCGTAATCACTCACTATTATTCTAAACAGAAATAGATTACTGAATCAAATTCAAATAGACAAGATATATTTATGAAATTGAAACATACTATAGAGAATGATTTGAGATTTATCAAATAATATCATATCAAATAATTTGAGATTTATCTCAAAATCTAATTTGTTTGGGATAAATCTCCTTCAATTGATGGAAGTTTGGGTATTGATAAGTGGCCAAGTGATGAATCTCCTTTTGATGAGATTGGTAGTCAAGCTAGTAAGCCAAAATATTAATAAGCACTTAGCTGCTATGCATTTGTTGCGTATTAGCAGTTATAGTTAATAGGGATCATATGATTGAATAACTTTGATTTATAAACGATATTTGTCAGCTTTCATTCTTTCTTTATTTCAAATTTGTTATTCTTTTGATATGCGTTTCTTGTAAATTATAATCCTTTAAGCTAATTATCGGCAACTTCCATTCGAGTCACCTAATGGATAAAGCTTTGTAAAAAAATATAACGGTATATTCATAGTTGGAACACTGTTGGAGAGGTAAATGAGCCCCTATAAAATCCAATTATCGCACCTTCAGTTAGGCCCCTATAAAAAGGACACACTCGTCCTTGAGTCTTGGTTTTTTGTTGTTGCTGTATGATGTTGATGCTTATATTGGTTTCATTATAAGATTATAATTTTTTTAATTGCTATGTTAATTTTCAAAATGTATATATAAATAGAAGAGTCAGAAGTTGATGAGATTAGTCGTAGTCAAGTGTGGAAGGCTGCCCGCATCAATAAGGACGGGGTGATTGATAATGAGAATGTTCAAACAGCCATGGATCAATGTGTAAGTCGAATGTTAATATTTTGGTTAGTTCTTAATTTTTTGTTTTTGTATTGATAACTACATCAGAGTTCATATCATATCAATGTTATTTGAAGATGAATGGTTTCTTCCTTCTTGTGTAATTTCTATGAATGTGCTAACACAACTGTCTCTAGAATAACATCGAAATGTTCTTACAAAGAAACAACTTCACCCACTCAGTAAGAGCATCACTGTGACCTCAATTGTCACGATTGGGCGGGGGAGAGGTTATTAATAAAAAAATTTGAACAAAATCATTTTCAGCAGAGGTGTTATAGAGCTCAATGCAGTGCTGTTTTCTAGAAAATGGAAATAAATCTGAATGTTAATAGTGGCAAACAACACTTCCATTGTGGTGGGTCACGGGGTTGCTGCCACTATGTTTCCCGGTGCGTCATAGACGAATGATGTGACCGAAGCATATGAGTTCGTACTGTGTCCTAAAATTGCAGCTCATTTCATGTTTGAAGCTCATTCTGGCATCACAAGATGTTGGAACAAAATCAAATATGTTGCATGATTTTGAGTTATCAATTTCATTGGCTGAACTAAAAATTACATTTTAATGATTCTGTTTCTTGTGGCAGTTGATTTTATATTGCTTGAAATATTATTTGAGATTATTCAAAACAGTTTTGAGCATATAATGATTCATTGAACTCTTCTCTATATTATTTTCAATTATTATTATTTTCATATCCTAAAATTTGGTTGTTTCTTTCAATATATTAATATTAATGTTATTTACATTGTTGGATAATATTAACATTGTTGACAAATATATTAATACCAATTGTTGTCGTTCATTTTTAGATATTTGTATGACAAGTTTATTAGTCCAAATGGATTAATAAATAAGTTCTATATCCCCACATGTATCACGGGAGGATAATCTAGGAAATGCTATAGCAAAAATACTCTTGAAAGATGAAGAGTTCAAGGATAAGATGATTTTTGCACCTTGCAATCTAGGGTGAGATTTCTATTAAAAAAGTTATTAAATTAAAAAGAACAAACTATATTGAATGTGGATTTTTTAATGCAATAATTAAATGTTGGGTGCAGGAAACATTAGGTGCTGTTTGTCATCAATCTAGATGTTGAGGTGATATATTACATGGATCCGTTGAATGATGAGTCAACAAAATATCAAAATTTAAAAACAAAGTTTGAGAAGTGAGTATAAATTCTTTTAATTTAACATTTATATATTTATTATTATTTATAATAATTACTCGTGAAGTTAATTTCATTTTTTTAGCGCTTTGCAAATTTATCGTGCTAATAGTAATTCTAAAGTAGTGGCGGAGCCATGAATTTTATGTAGCCTGGGCAAAAAATTTAACTGAACGTTACATATGACAATATATAAATAGTCATAAAGTGTGCTACATAAGAGAGATGAAACCTAACCTGCGAATAGTATGCTAAATAAAATCAAGAGGTAAATGCCCTCTCCGAGACTTCTGTTCTAAGCCATAAATAATTAATTGGGTTGGGCCTGTCTGGACCATTGGGTATTCATCTGTTTTAATTTTTACACCCTTATTTTTACTATCTTTGCCCCTGGTTTCGTTTAAAAATCGGCAATTAAATTGGGGGAAATACAAAGAAAGTAGGGGTTGAGCCCGGGCGCGTGCCCGGACTTGTTGGGCTATAGAACCGCCCCTGTTCTAAAGTGCCTAAATTGTTAAAGTCAAAGAAAATCTCATGGCAAAAAATAAAGGTGTGTCAAAATTAGTGTTATTTTTAAACAATTATGTAGAGTAAAATTAATCTATGTAAATGCTTTTTTTGCAGTGTCCCCGACAAATTAATGGCATTGATTGTGGATATTTTGTAATGCGATTTATGAAAGAGGTCATCATCGAAAATGAAATTATGATCCCTGCAACTGTACGTGATTTTAATTATTATTATTAATATTTTGTAAATTAATGTAACTTAATTCTAACACAATTAATTGTTGATGTTTTTATATTTGAAGTACTTTTCTGACCACAAATGTCGTACCTACTCTCATGATAAATTAACCGAGGTCAAGGAGGTTCGGGCTACCTATATGGTGGATGATGTTTTTAGTAAGTTTGCCCTTGACCTGATATTTGATAAACAAAGCAAATATTACTCATGGATTTAGAGTTCAAATGTTTTGATTTAGATGTTCAATTTTCGGTTTTTCGGTTAGATTAGAGTTGTCATATAAATAATTTTAGCGGTTTATTGGTTTATAAGATACGGGACAATTCAACTTTGAAAAGTTTGGTTCTTAATTGAAGATTCTTATAATGATAGAGGTACTGAGTGTTCTTTCTTGGCTATGGGTTCTTCTGAGACTGTCTTTGCTAGTGCAATTAGAAATGATAAATGGTTGTGAAACAACATAGGGTTCTAGGTGAAAGTATGAAAAGAAAGAGGCGGGTTGTTTTTTTTTATCACTGTATTGGACAACAAATAAATGTTCTTTTGAGGAAAGCAATTTTCACTTTTTTATACTCTTGAAAAAATGAGAACATGTTGCATTACTTAAATAAAACATGTTGCATTATGTAAATCCATATTAAACTGAAGTGGAGATTGAAAAGGTAATGAGTATGAAATCCAGCCTTAACTAATACACACAGTAGCCAGGAATTAAAGTTGTGACTTAACAGAGATTTTCGAAAATAATTGACCAATCTGGTTTGTTGGGATGCTTGTGTGTTTTGCACTGTTGGGTGATGTTTGTATTATTGTTGAGTTTGTTTAATTATGTGTATGGATTTGTTTGGTTAGTTTTTTACTCGCACGTTTCATTTTGTTTGGTTAAATAATTCGAAAAAGACTTGTTAGACCCACATTAAATGTTTGATTATTTTATATATCTTGAATTGGTTTTTATTGTACAATACATATTCAATATTTCTTCTATGATACAGGAAAACAAGAAGTGGTTATTTTGCCTATCTAAATGATTGTACCCGTGGGTTCAACGCTTTTGGTTCTTGAAGTGTGGTTACTACTTGGTGTTGTTTTGTTGTCGTTTCTTGTTTTTTAGGTGTTTTATTTAGAGAATATGACTTTTTCTTTTGGGATTTGGATTAAAGTACTATTAGATGGAATTAATGCATCTAGAAATTTGGCTATGCAAATGCCTTTTTTTTAAGTACACTAAATACCCTCTATATATGTTATGATATTTGTAAACAAAAGGATTTGGTTTAAAATGTTATTTGGTATTAATGGGTCATAATATGTATGCAATGAATAACTTAAAGCGTTATTTGGTATTGAATTAAATGTAGCTTTTTGATATTTGCACACCAATAGAATGATTTTATGTAAAAAAAAGAAGAAGAAGTGTACCATATATTAGCGCTTTCTTTGAAAGTGCTATCAAACATGAGTCATATATTAGCGCTTTCTTTGAAAGTGCTATCAAACATAAGTCATATAATAGCGCTTTCTTTAAAAGTGCTATCAAACATGAATCATATATTAGCGCTTTGTTTGAAAACACTATCAAACATGTGCTCTTTAATAGCACTTAGTTTGGAAGTGTTGTCAAAATCAAATCAAAACACACGCAAAATGCATACTTAAATAGCGCTTTAGAAAAAACGCTATTAAAAACCGGTACTTTAATAGCGTTTTTAAAGTACTATTAAACAAAAAACGTTTACAATAGAGGCGCGGTTAATAGCGCTTTTAAGCGCTATCAAAAACAAAACAAAAAAAGTGCTATTAAATAGCTTATTTAGTGTAGTGACAAAACACACAAGAATCAATTATAAATCATTAAAATTAATTCTCTCTATTTCAAAATAGAAATCAAATATACACTAAGCTGATTATCTTTTCATCGCATCAAATCCTCTGAACTATCACTCTTAGACCAAGATCGGCCCTGGGATACGCCACCAAGGCTAATTAATTGAATTTTTCTTACATATTTATTTGGTTATACTTAATTGATTTTTTTTTTATAAAAAAAGCAACCTTTTAAATCATTTTTCATGCCAATTATATAATAGAATTTATAAAATAATCATTAAGGATTTGTATTGTATAGCTGGTTAGTTTAAAAATTAAAATTGTTTAAAATTTTTGGAGGTCTCGTAGATGATTTAATTGCAGAAAATAAATAGAAGTCCTATTTTGTTATTATTTAATTATAATTAATATTTTTTAAGTCTTTTTTAGCCATGACTTAATCATGTAAATTTTTAGATTCTATGCGGTAGTCCACCTTGCACTTTTAAATTATTTTAAATAAAAGAATACTAAAAAATTTAAATTTTATTAAAGAACTTTGGTAATATTTTTTCAATTATGATTTTTTAAAAATGATTATCAATTGAAAAAAATATGAAATAAATTTTAATAGAATAATTTAATAATTTTACATCCTAAACAATTTAAATTAAAATATATTAATTTAAAATAAGAATATTTTTATTATACTAAAATATATATATCAAAATTTTGTCTCAGGATGTGTTGGGTCAATTTTGTCCTAGACCACAATTCACCATTTCATATTGGGAAATTCTTAACCTACCCTATAGTTTTCTTACGCACCATGTGAAATTTCAAAATGCTCCTGGAAATCAGAAATACCTTTTCGGGACGCACCAAAATTGATAAGAAATCAATTTATCCGGAAATGCATTTCCAGTTTCGCGGGAGCATTTTGTTTTCTCTTTAAAATATGATGGATAAACTTTTGTACTTGTATTGTATTGTGAAGGGTACGTATCAGAAATGCATTTCCGATTTTGTTTTCTTTTTAAAATATGGTGAATAGACTTTTGAACTTGTATTGTATTGTGAATGTTGCGTACTAAAAATGCATTTCTGATTTCTGCGGAGACATTTTCGAAATTCTATAATGTGTTTTTCACCTTATAGAAGGGAAGTAATGTTGTTTTTTTAAATCAAATTTTAGCATGTTATAAATAATTATTTATGACTTTTAAATATATATGATAAGAATTGATCAACAATTTAATTAATTTTTAATGTTTTTTCAAAAAAAAAAAAAAAAGGATAGGGAGAACTTTTTACTAAGTCAAATATTATTTTGCAAAAGAAGGAAAAGTATATTTAACTCACTATTATAATTTTTCTTTTAAGTGATAATATTCAAAGTTATGCATGTGTCTGGCATGGTCTGAAATATTGAAGAGTAATTCATATTCAGAAGATGAGCATCAAAAGTTCTGATGTGGGCTGATCTTCTGATGGTTACTCAGAAGATAGTGTTGACCAGAAGATGTTACCTTCTGGGTCCAGATAATGTAGTTGTTTAGTTAGTAAGGGTAATTTAGTATTTTGTAGTATTGTACTGTTTGTACTTTAAACTTGTTCACTAAGTTTAGTCTGTTAGGGCTTAGGTGACAATTTTCTTTTGTATAAATAGCCTTGTAGTAGCTATCATTTATTAACAACGCAAGTAGAATATACAACTTTATTCTCTCATCTCTTTTGCGCCGTTATTTCTTTTGATCATTCTCTTTGTTATCATCTTTAAATCTTGTGCACCAACAATTGGTATCTAGAGCTCCGGTTCCAAACACAGGGAAACACGAGTGAACGTGAGATTGATTTTGTTTTCAGGGAAACAAAGTTGTGTTGAATCACATTTTTTCTTGGTTGTTTGTGGGTTGGGAAACACTGTGTGAGTGTGAGTGAAATCTTTTTGTCTGCATAAGTTTAAAGATGAGTGGAAGCAATTTGAATACCAAACTTCCAGTTCTTGATGGTAAAAACTGGAATATATGGATGATTCAAATGCGTGTATTATTTGGTGCTCAAGATGTTCTAGATTTTGTCATTGAACGATATGTTCCGGTTGCAGCGGATGCAACGGAAGAACAAAGAGAAGTGCGGAGAGAAACGAGGAAGAGAGATCAGAAAGCGTTGTTCTTTATCCATCAGTGTGTGGATGTGAATGTGTTTGAGAAGAATGCTGATTCTATGACGTCAAAGGAGGCGTGGGATATACTGGTCAGGTGTTACGGTGGTGATGCATCAGTGAAGAAGGTGAAGCTTCAATACCTGAGAAAGCAATATGAGAATCTCAACATGAAGAACAATGAGAAAGTTTCTGAGCATATCTCTAGAGTGAATTTGATCACTAATGAGATGAAGGCTTGTGGAGAAACCCTTTCTGAACAAGTAATCATAGAAAAGATATTGAGGTCACTTACTCCTCAATTTGATTATATTGTTGTATCTATTGAACATTCTAAAGATCTAGAAACCATGAGAATAAAAGAGTTGCAAAGCAGTCTAGAAGCACAAGAGTTGCGTCTGACTAAAAGAACTTCTAAAAGGGAAGTTGAGCAAGCTCTGAAAGCTTCTTTTGTCAAGAAGGACCAGAAGCATTCTTGGTCAGAGTCCAAGAATAGACGTGGTGATAGATTCCAGAAGGAAGCCTCAACTTCTGATGAGAAGAGATAGCAGAAGGGAAAGGAGAAGAAGAAAGTTCAATGTTACTGTTGCAAACAGTTTGGCCATTTTGCTAGAGACTGTTTGGCAAACAAAGGAAGGAAATCAGAAGAAGAAAATATAGCCAGAGGAGATTCAGATGATGAACCTGTGCTATTGATGGCTTCAGAGTCTGACGGAAGATGTTCGTCAGAGTGGTGGTATATGGACACTGGGTGTTCAAATCACTTGACTGGAAACAAACAATGGCTGATAGATTTTGACTCTGAAAGGAGGACAAAAATCAGATGTGCTGATGATAAGTACCTTTATGCATAAGGAATAGGAAATGTCAAAGTCAGAGTGAAGAATGGGAAGAATGTTCTGATCAAAGATGTTTGGTATGTTCCTGGATTCAAAAGCAATCTGATGAGTGTGGGTCATCTCATTAAAAAAGGTTTCTCAGTTGTTATGAAGAATAACCTCTTGAAGTTGTATGATTCCAATCAGAAGTTGATTATGCAATATGAATAGGGAAGCAACAAAACATTCAAGGTGAATGTAGAAACAACTGAATTAGAGTGTCTGAGTGCAGAAGGCTCAGAAGGTGATAGTAAGTTGTGGCATAAGAGGTTGGGGCATCTGAACTATATAAGTCTGGGACATCTAAGTTCTAAGAAGCTTGTACATGGCATTCCAAATATTGTGAAGCCTGAGAAGTCATGTGAGGTATGCATGAAAGGCAAACAACCCAGATTGCCATTTGTATTAGAAGTTGCTCCAAGAGCAAAGCATGCTATGGGAGTAGTGCACTCTGATGTGTGTGGACCATTTCCAGAACCTTCACTTGTAGGAAATAAGTATTTTGTGTCTTTTGTGGATGAGTTCACAAGAATGACGTGGGTAACACTTATCAAGTTTAAGACTGAGGTGTTCACAGAATTCCAGAAGTTCAAGGTGAAGGTTGGGAAGCAGAGTGGTCAGAAGATAAAGATTCTCAGAATGGATGGTGGAGGTGAGTATAACTCTACAGAATTCCAGAAGTTTTGTGATGATAATGGAATTGAGCATGAGGTGACTGCTCCTTATACTCCTCAACACAATGGTCTGGCTGAACGTAGAAACCGTACTTTGCTTGATATGACGAGAAGTATGCTGAAAGAGAAGAAGCTTCCTCACAATCTCTGGGGAGAAGCTGTTGCTACTGCAGCATATGTGCTCAACAGGTGTCCAACGAAGAGGCTGAAGGAAATTGTTCCTTTAGAGAAGTGGACTAAAGAGAAGCAAAGTGTTAGTCATTTGAAGGTTTTTGGTTCTGTGTGTTATAAACACGTTCCAGAAGCTAGAAGGAAGAAGCTGGATGATAGGAGCAGAGTGATGATATTGGTGGGGTACCACAGTACAGGTGCATACAAGCTTTATTGTCCAGAAACTAATAGAGTTAAAGTCAGCAGAGACGTCATTGTGAAAGAATCAGAAGTTTGGAATTGGAGAGAGTCTCAACCAACTTCTGATGTAGAGATAACTTTTGAAGAAGAGTTAGAATCAGAAGATGAAGAATCTTCTGAAGATGAGTCAGATGGTGAATCTGATTCTGATCCAGATTCTGATGATGATCCAGAGTCTGGTGGTAGTGATGATTCTGGAAGGGAAAACTCTGAAGATGTAGAGTCTGAAGGACAAGCTTCTGGAGATGATCATGAAGGTGGTGACTCTGGAGGTGGTGAGTCTGGAGTAGCTGACTCTGAAGTAGCTCAAAGACCACAAAGAGTCAGAACTATACCTAGAAGGTTTGCAGATTTTGACATGTTGCAAGACATAGAAGTTGACTCAGAGGGAGATGTCATTCAGTGTGCCATGTTAGTAGATTCTGAACCAGTGGGTATTGAAGAAGCGCTCAAGAAGAAAGTCTGGCTGAATGCCATGAAAGAAGAGATTGAGGCTATAGAAAGAAACAAGACTTGGAAGCTGACAGAACTTCCAAAGAAGAAGAAAGCCATCTGCGTCAGACGGGGTTTCAAGGTAAAGCTGAAGCTAGATGGATCAGTTGGTAAACACAAAGTGAGGCTAGTGGCAAGAGGTTTTCTTCAGAAACCTAGGCTAGATTACTTTGAGGTGTTTTCTCCTGTAGCTACACATGAAACAATCAGACTGGTGATTGCGTTAGCTGCAAACAGAGGTTGGTCCTTGATGCATCTGGATGTAAAGTCTGCATTTCTGAACGGTCCATTACAAGAGGAGGTATACGTGTCACAACCCCCTGGCTTTGTGAAAAAGAATCAGGAGGGGATGGTGTACAAATTATACAAAGCTCTGTATGGATTGAAGCAAGCACCCAGAGCTTGGAATTTGAAAATTGATTCATTTTTCAAGAAGCAAGGGTTTCAGAAGTGTGAGATGGAATATGGAGTTTATGTGCAACATTTTGGAAGCAATATGATTCTGTTGTGTCTTTATGTTGATGACATATTGCTTACAGGGAGTTATCCAGAAGATCTGATGAAGTTCAAGAAGGTGCTGATGAATGAGTTTGAGATTACAGACCTTGGAAAAATGTGAAGGATAGAAAAACACTTAGAAAGGGGGGGGGGGTTTGAATAAGTGTAGCTTTAAAACTTGTAAGATAAAAACAGTTTGCACAATGATTTTTATCCTGGTTCGTTGTTAACTAAACAACTCCAGTCCACCCCCTTGGAGTGATTTACCTCACCTGAGGATTTAATCCACTAATCACACGAGATTACAATGGTTTTCCACTTAGACAAATTCTAAGTCTTCTAGAGTATACTGATCACAACCTGATCACTCTAGGAACAATCTGCTTAGATACCCTCTAAGACTTTCTAGAGTATTCTGATCAACAACCTGATCACTCTAGTTCTTACAATTTAATGTAAACAAATTCTTTCAAGAGTTATAATGCTTCTAATAAAGCTATTATCACAACTGTGATTTTCTCTTAAGTTTAAGCTTAATCTCACTAAAGTATTACAACAGCAATGTAGTGAGTTTGATGAAGTTTGAGAGCTTTTTGATTTGAACAGCGTTTCAGCAAGTTGGTTCAGAGTTCGTGATTCGTAACCTTGCTTCTCATCAGAACTTCATATTTATAGGCGTTTGAGAAGATGACCGTTGGGAGCATTTAATGCTTTGCGTATTCCGTACAGCATTGCATTTAATGTTTCACTCTTTTATCAACTACCTCGAGCCTTGCTTTCGCTGTGTCTACTGACGTTGCCTTTAATAGCTTTCAACGTTCCTTTTGTCAGTCAGCGTAGCCTGCCAGCTAGTACTTGCTTATGATCTGATTTTTGTGTAAACAAAGTTTGAATATCATCAGAGTCAAACAGCTTGGTGCAGAGCATCTTCTTGTCTTCTGACCTTGAAGTGCTTCTGAGCGTGATACCATGAGAACTTCAGTGCTTCTGCTTCTAATCTCAAGTCCTTCTGATGCTTCCATAGACCATGTTCTGATTCTGCTTGACCATCTTCTGATGTCTTGCCAGACCATGTTATGATGTTGCATGCTGAACCTTCTGAGTCAGTGCTTCTTGCGCTGACTTTGTGCATACTCTTTATATAATTCCTGAAATGGAAATTGCATAGTATTAGAGTACCACATTATCTCATACAAAATTCATATACATTGTTATCATCAAAACTAAGAATATTGATCGAAACAAATCTTGTTCTAACAATCTCCCCCTTTTTGATGATGACAAAAACATACATAAATGATATGAATTTGCGATCAAAATATTAGACGGCTAAAGACAATTACACAGCTATAGCATAAGCATATAAACATAGTGTGTGAATATGTCTCCCCCTGAGATTAACAATCTCCCCTTGAGATAAATAACCTCCCCCTGAAATAAATACTGGAAGAAATTTATAAATAAAGGACTTCCCTGAGTATTTTCCATTTCAGTTGAGACGATCACATATGCTTAGATCTTCAGAATATTCATGGCTTCTGATTCTTGCTTCCATAGGACAGCTTCAGAGCTTGAATTTCTTCTTGAATCATTGCATGCTAGATTGTATCAGAAGATTGTTGAATGTACCGGAGCATCATCAGAACATCTCTACATCCTGAAATGTTACAGAACAAACTAAGCGACAACAGTCAGAGCATGAATGAATCAGAACATAAAATATGTATCAGAACATATAATATGTATCTGAGCAAAAACAATAATGTTTCAGAGCATATTTAAAACTAAAACATGCATCAGAACATATAAGGAATAAGAATGTGTTAGAGCATATTCTATCATCAGAATATCAGAAGAAGCTTCACAACTTCTGTTCAGAGGGACAACATTCTGAACCGCAGCTTCCATAGTCAGATCATCACCTTGATGTTCCTCAACAGGAATAGTCCCAGCAGGATGATCTTCAGCATCAGCTTCTTCCATAGAAGCATCTCCTTCATATTCTGCAGCAGGAAGATCAGAATCTCCATTCTCAAGAGCTTGAAGAATGGCAGCAAGATTCCTTGGAGCAGAAGGACCTTCAACTTCTGGTGGGTCAACAACTTCTGGAATGACCAAATTTGGGTCTTTCTCAGAAGGATTTTCCCTCAGAAAGTCGAACAAGGACTTGAAGTTTCCAGTCAGAACTGGATACTTAGGTCTCCATACCACAATATCCCTGCAAGGATTGGCTTCCAGTTCCGCAAAAATTCGTGCTTCTACAAGTTCATCAATGAATTCCTTCTCTTCAAAAATATATCTCCCTCCAAGACGACTGAACCAGAAGTCTTCATAGGGTTTCAGAATTCCACAAGGTCGTGGAGCAAGTTCTACACAAATTTCCTGAAGTTCTTCAAAATAAGCATCTGCTTTTCTTCGGAAGATTCTCCAGAACTTTCGCATAGCAACATCATTTAATCCAGCATGCTCAACTATCCTAAGAGTATCAAAGACTCTTCTGATGTTCCTCTTTACCATTTCATAGATTACACCAATAAGGTATGCTCGGCGGGATTTTATTTTGGTTATGGGGGAATCTGGGTTTGGGACAAAATAGGGTTGAGGCTCTCTATCCAAACGAAAAGATGATTCTGCTTCATTCTCAGAATCTAACACTACCATCTCAGCTTCAGGACGAGGCTTGGGTGTGTAATTGCAGTCACAGAGCAATTGCTCATGTGATGCAGAATCTGGAATATCTGATACGGAAGGATTATTTTGAGAGGTGGAAGGAATGGGTTCATAATTTGCATGAGGTGGGGGTTGAGAAGTGGATAAATTTGTGTGAGGTGGAAAGAGAGTTTGAAGGGGTGGTATATCAAGGACAGGGTTTTCAAGGGCCTGGTCAAAAGCAAGGTTGGTTGTGGGTGGAGATGAAGGAATGGGAACATTTGTGATGGGTGAAAGAGGAGGAATAAGAGGTTTGGTTACAGGAGAAGAAGGAGGTGTGAGAACATGGATGTTTATGGGTGATTCTGATGGGGCTTTTTCTAGTTGATTTACTGGTTCAGGGGTTTGAGCAACAGCTATTGGTGCAACTTCTGAATGTAAAGCAGGAACAGAATCAGGTTCAGAGAGATGTATACCTTTGGACACCTTCTGAACTACTTCAAACATAGCCTCCAGCTTCCTCTGCTTTTTACTCTTCTTCTCTTCCACAATCTTTGCCTTTCCAAGAGAAATTTCTCTTCTTCTGGCAGATTCCAGTTTCTCCTTCTCATTTTCAGCAGCTTTCTGACCTTCAACTTCTTGAGTTGTTGGTCCTTGAATGATTTCTTCTTGCTGATTCACAGCTTCTTGAACTTCCTCATCTTCATCTGAGGCATTAATGATCAATTTTCTTTTTCTTGTCTTCTTCTTCTCAACAGCTTTTTCAGTTTCCACATTTTTGTTAGAAGACTTTCTTTTCTTCTTCTTCTCAGCAGTCTCCTTTTCATTTTTCTTATTTGTAACAGAAACAACCTGAACTCCTTCAGCAACATCTTCTTCTTGAGCAGCTTTCTCAACAATAGTAGCAGCAGCTACACTCTGGACTACCTTCTCCTGGTTATCAGAAGGATGATCAAATTTTCTTTTTGTCCTTCTTTCCTTCTTGACAACCGCTTTAGGGGCAGCTTCTGAAACATCTTCTGAAGCAGCAGGCCTGGAAGTGGAAACTTTCTTGCGACCACCCTTAGCAGGAGCAACTTTGCCTTCCTCTTCTTTGACTGAGTTCAGATATATAGTTTTGACTTCTGGCAGCTCACTTCTGAAGAAGGACTCAAAGTCAGCAAGAACAGGATCTCTTCTGCTTCTTGCTCCAGGAAGAGGTTGAGGGGTTTGAACAACAACATCAATAACACTCATCTTTCTCAAAGTGAGAGCATTTAAGCAACTTCCATAATCAACAACAAGATCTTTGATTGTCCCTTGAGCTTCCAGGTCCTCAACAATCTTGGAATGAACCAGAAGATTTGTAATAATTCTTCCAAAAGGAATAATAGTACACTTCTTCTTTCTGAAAGCATTTCTGGAATCCCTCACAGCATTCCACATTTGGTTGAAGATTATGTAGATAATATCAACCTTCTTCTGAGTGGCAATGCAATACAGAATGTATTTCTGCTCATTGTTGACAAAATCTGCAGAATGGGTTGCTTTCCTGTGATAGAAACACCCCAGAAGAATCTTGGTCCAGATTTTGTAGAGATCCTTCATGCCCTTGACACGATCAGTTTTCTTCACATCTTTATAGAGAGTAGCCAATACTTCATCCCATTCAGCCCTTAAATCAATTTCATGAGCACCTTCAGGGTTTCTTAGATCAAACATCATTCTCAGGATGTTTTCAGTAACAACTACAAACTTCCCATGGACAAAGGACAGAATAGATTTAGGAGCAACAACAGCATGCACCCAAAATTCCTTTACAAGATCTGGGTAAACCGGTCCACAGATCTCAGCAAATAAATAGGTCCATCCTTGAAAGATGATATCTTCTTTAAGATGATACCCATGTTCTTCAAGACTGTCAAAGTCTACCATAAGTTCACAGATAACTTCTAACTCCTTTTTGGGAATAGAGCAGGAGATAACTGGAACAAGTTCCTGATCTTCTTCTTGAAGATGGAGAGGAGAAGATGAACCGGCATTGAGAGATGATGAGGCAGCCATTGAAATAGTACTGAGATTGCAAGAACAAATTCTGGGTTTGCGCTTAGGGTTAGAGAAAAGGGCAAAGAGGTTACAAAAATGCATGCACAAGGAGAGAGAGAATGGGAGCGACAAAGATAAACGTTATGATTTGAAATATATTTATAGAGACGGATTTGAAAAAGAATGCAATAAAATTATGAGAATGAACAGTTACAGAATCAAATGAAATCAACTGCATTCAATGATGAGTGACGTTAGGTGAGAGAACGTGGTAATTGAAATGATTTACACAGTTACCTAGGGCGGCGTCCCATCAGATTCACTCACGCTTTTACCATTCGTGCAGACACGTGTTCACCATCAGAAACACTTGATGACAGCTGTGTTGTATTGCATTTGCTTCTGATGATGAATAGAGCTTTTCATCTTCTGATTCTGGTCACTGATTCTGACTACCATTCTTTAGAAATGATCTAGTTCTGATAGGATCATCTTTCTTTCTAAGAATCACATCTTCTGAGTGAGCTGAAATGAGTCTAGAAGATCTTCTGACGGTTGGCTCTTCAGAAATTCTGAGATTCTCTAAAGATGCAGCAACTTGATCTTCTGATTCTTTGCTTCTGAGATTTTCAGCTTCTGAAACTTTGCTTCTTGGTTCTATAGCTTCTGATATATCAATATCTATATCTGCAAAATTCTCAAATTGCTTTGGCTTTTCAAGACCAAGCTTATCATCAAATCTGATATTGATTGATTCTTCTACAACCAATGTTTCAGTATTGTATACTCTGTAGCCTTTAGAGCGTTCAGAATATCCAAGAAGAAAACATTTTTGTGCCTTAGAATCAAACTTACCAAGATGATCTTTAGTATTCAGAATAAAACAGACACATCCAAAAGGATGAAAATAAGAAATGTTGGGCTTTCTGTTCTTCCATTATTCATAAGGAGTCTTATTTAGAATAGGTCTTATAGAGATTCTATTCTGAATATAACATGCAGTGTTTATTGCTTCTGCCCAGAAGTGCTTAGCCATATTGGTTTCATTGATCATGGTTCTGGCTATTTCTTGTAGAGTCCTATTCTTTCGCTCTACAACTCCATTTTGCTGTGGAGTTCTAGGGCAAGAGAAATCATGGGCAATACCATTTTCTTTGAAGAACTCCTCAAATAATCTGTTCTCAAATTCACCACCATGATCACTTCTGACCTTTATGATTTTGCACTCCTTCTCAGATTGAATCTGAGTGCAGAATTCAAAGAACACTGAATGAGACTCATCCTTGTGTTTTAAGAACTTTACCCATGTCCAGCGGCTATAATCATCTACGATGACTAATCCATATTTCTTCCCTCTGACAGATGCTGTTTTGACTGGTCCAAACAGATCAATGTGCAGAAGTTCTAACGGCCTTGAGGAAGAGACAACATTCTTATATTTGAATGCAGGTCTGGAGAACTTGCCCTTCTGACATGCTTCACAAAGAGCATCTGATTTGTATTTCAGATTTGGGAGTCCTCTGACCAGATTTAGTTTGTTAATCTGAGAAATCTTTCTCAAACTAGCATGTCCTAATCTTCTGTGCCAGACCCATTGCTCTTCAGAAACAGACATAAGGCAAGTCACCTTCTGCTTCTCAAGATCTGAAAGATCAATCTTATAATGTTGTTCTTTCTCTTGCCTGAAAATAGGATTGAGCCATCCTTCTGACTTACAGCCTTGCAAGACTTTTGATTGAAGATTATGTCATAACCATTGTCACTTAATTGACTTATGGACAATAAGTTATGCGCTAATCCTTCTACAAGAAGTACAATAGTTATGGAAGGAGAGTTACAAATACTTATGGTTCCAGAACCAATAATTTTGCCCTTCTGATCTCCTCCAAACTTGACTTCTCCACCAAATTTAAGCACCAGGTCTTGGAACATAGACCTTCTTCCCGTCATGTGTCGCGAGCACCCCGAGTCCAGGTACCATGACATTTTGTGCTTTGTCTTCTTTGCTGCTAAGGATATCTGCAACAGAGATTATCTTCTCCTTAGGTACCCACAATTTCTTGGGTCCTTTCTTGTTAGTTTTCCTCAAGTTCTGATTGAACTTGGGTTTAGCATGATAAGTAACAGGAGGAACAGCATGATATTCTTTAGGTTTGGCAGCATTGAAGGATAGAAAAACACTTAGAAAGGGGGGGTTTGAATAAGTGTAGCTTTAAAACTTGTAAGATAAAAACTATTTGCACAATGATTTTTATCCTGGTTCGTTGTTAACTAAACTACTCTAGTCCACCCCCTTGGAGTGATTTACCTCACTTGAGGATTTAATCCACTAATCACACGAGATTACAATGGTTTTCCACTTAGAAACACTCTAAGTCTTCTAGAGTATCCTGATCACAACT
This sequence comes from Vicia villosa, assembly GCF_029867415.1. Classification (NCBI taxonomy): domain Eukaryota; kingdom Viridiplantae; phylum Streptophyta; class Magnoliopsida; order Fabales; family Fabaceae; genus Vicia; species Vicia villosa. Next base: position 549,601 of record NW_026705574.1, read on the forward strand.
TGATCACTCTAGGAACAAACTGCTTAGACAACTTTTAAGACTTGCTAGAGTATACTGATCAACAACCTGATCACTCTAGTACTTAAAAATTAATGTAAACAAATTCTTATAAGAGTTACAATGCTTCTTAAAAAGCTATTATCACAACTGTTATTTTCTCTTATGTTTAAGCTTAAATCTCACTAAGATATTACAACAGCAATGTAGTGAGCTTGATGATGAAGTTTGAAAGCTTTTGAATTTGACAGCATTTCTGTATAATGCGCAAGTGTTGTATTGAGCTTCTCATCAGAACTTCATATTTATAGGAACTTGAGAAGATGACCGTTGGGAGCATTTAATGCTTTGTGTAATCCGTACAACATTGCATTTAATGTTTCACTCTTTTGTCAACTACCTCGAGCCTTGTTTTCGCTGTGTCTACTGACGTTGCCTTTAATAGCTTCTAACGTTCCTTTTGTCAGTCAGTAGCCTGCCAGTCTAGTACTTTCTTCTGATATGATGTTTGTGTAAACAACGTTTGAATGTCATCAGAGTCAAACAGCTTGGTGCAGAGCATCTTTTTGTCTTCTGACCTTGAAGTGCTTCTGAGCGTGATACCATGAGAACTTCAGTGCTTCTGCTTCTGATCTCAAGTTCTTCTGATGCTTCCATAGACCCATGTTCTGATTCTGCTTGACCATATTCTGATGTATTGCCAGACCATGTTCTGATGTTGCATGCTGAACCTTCTGAGTCAGTGCTTCTTGCGCTGATTTTGTGCATACTCTTTATATAATTCCTGAAATGGAAATTGCATAGTATTAGAGTACCACATTATCTCATACAAAATTCATATGCTTGTTATCATCAAAACTAAGAATATTGATCAGAACAAATCCTATTCTAACAATCTCCCCCTTTTTGATGATGACAAAAACATACATAAATGATATGAATTTGCGATCAGAATATCAGACGGCTAAAGACAATTACACAGCTATAGCATAAGCATATAAATATAGTGTGTGAATATGTCTCCCCCTGAGATTAACAATCTCCCCCTGAGATAAATAATCTCCCCCTGAAATAAATACTGGAAGAATTTTAATAAATCAAGGACTTCCCTGAGTATTTTCCATTTCAGTTGAGATAATCACATATGCTTAGATCTTCAGAACATTCACAGCTTCTGATTCTTGCTTCCGTAGGACAGCTTCAGAACTTGAATTTCTTCGATCTTCAGAACATTCAGCTTTTGATTCTTGCTTCCATTGGACAGCTTCAGAGCTTAAATTTCTTCTTGAATCATTTCATGCTAGATTGTATCAGAACATTGTTGAATGTACCAGAGCATCATCAGAGCATCTCTACATCCTGAAATGTTACAGAACAAGCTAAACGACAAAAGTCAGCATGAATGAATCAGAACATAAAATATGTATCAGAACATATAATTATGTATCAGAGCAAAAACAAGTAATGAAGGATAGAAAAACACTTAGAAAGGGGGGTTTGAATAAGTGTAGTCTAAAAACTTGGACGATAAAAATAAATTGCACAATTATTTTTAGCCTGGTTCGTTGTTAACTAAACTACTCCAGTCCACCCCCACGGAGTGATTTACCTCACCTGAGGATTTAATCCACTAATCGCAACAGATTACAATGGTTTTCCACTTAGCCCACGACTAAGTCTTCTAGAGTATCCTGATCACAACCTGATCACTCTAGGAACAAATGCTTAGACACAAGCTAAGACTTTCTTAGAGTATCCTGACCACCACGTGATCACTCTAATTACAACTGCTTAGACACAAGCTAAGACTTCCTAGAGTATCCTGATCAACACTTGATCACTCTAGTTACTTACAAATTAATGTAATCAAATAAGAGTATTACAATTGCTTCTGAAAAGCTATAATCACAACAGTGATATTTCTCTTAAAGTTTAAGCTTAATCTCACTAATATATTACAACAGCAATGTAGTGAGCTTTGATGAAGATGAAGTTTCTGAGCTTTGAGTTGAACAGCGTCTCAGCAAGTTTTTCAGAATAAGTTCTTTCAGAATCGTTAACCTTGCTTCTCATCAGAACTTCATATTTATAGGCACTTGAGAAGATGACCGTTGGGAGCATTTAATGCTTTGCGTATTCCGTACAGCATTGCATTTAATGTTTCACGCTTTTGTCAACTACCTCGAGCCTTGTTCACGCTGTGTCTACTGACGTTGCCTTTAATAGCTTCCAACGTTCTTTGTCAGTCAGCGTAGCCTGCCACCTGTACTTTCTTCTGATCTGATGTTTGTGTATACAACGTTTGAATATCATCAGAGTCAAACAGCTTGGTGCATAGCATCTTCTTGTCTTCTGACCTTGAAGTGCTTCTGAGCGTGATACCATGAGAACTTCAGTGCTTCTGCTTTTGATCTCAAGTTCTTCTGATGCTTCCATAGACCCATGTTTTGATTCTGCTTTGACCATCTTCTGATGTCTTGCCAGACCATGTTCTGATGTTGCATGCTGAACCTTCTAAGTCAAAGCTTCTGAGCGCTGATTTGTGCATACTCTTTATATATTTCCTGAAAAGGAAATTGCAATGTATTAGAGTACCACATTATCTCACACAAAATTCATATCCTTGTTATCATCAAAACTAAGAATATTGATTAGAACAAATCTTGTTCTAACAATCTCCCCCTTTTTGATGATGACAAAAACATATATAAATGATATGAATTTGCGATCAGAAAGAGCAGACGGCTAAAGACAAATTACACAGCTATAGCATAAGCATGTGAATATGTCTCCCCCTGAGATTAACAATCTCCCCCTGAGATGAATAATCTCCCCCTGAAATTAATACTAGAAGAATTTTAATAATAAAAGACTTCCCTGAGTATTTCAGTAGAGACGTTCACAGTGCTTGATCTTCAGAACATTGAATTTCTTTAGATCCTCAGAACATTCACAGCTTCTGACTTCTGCTTCCATCGGACAACTTCAGAACTTGAATTTCTTTGATCTTCAGAACATTCACAGCTTCTGACTTCTGCTTCCATCGGACAGCTTCAGAACTTGAATTTCTTTGATCTTCAGAACATTCACAGCTTCTGACTTCTGCTTCCATCGGACAGCTTTAGAACTTGAATTTCTTTGATCTTCAGAACATCCACAGCTTCTGATTCTTGCTTCCATTGGGACAGCTTCAGAGCTTGAATTTCTTTTTACATCACTTCATGCTAGATTGTATCAGAACATTGTTGAATGTACCAGAGCATCATCAGAGCATCTCTACATTCTGAAATGTTACAGAATAAAACTAAACGACAAAAGTCAGCATGAATGAGTCAGAACATAGAATATGTTTCAGAGCCATATAGAATGTATCAGAACAAATAGACATAATGTTTCAGATCATATTCTATCATCAGAGTATCTGAACATTCTTCCTTCTTGCTTCTGATTCTAATTCTGAAGCTTCATAGCACTCAGCTTGCTTCAAGAATCCAAGAACTTGATTCATCTTATTGCTTCTTATATTGATCTTGAATCTTCAATTCCTGCAACAACACAACTTAAAAGCATAGAACTTTGCAAGTTCTGTTAGTAATGCAACTGATTAAATCAAATCATTTATCACATATTTCTCCCCCTTTTTGTCATAACATCAAAAACATAAAAGATTCAGATGAAAAACAAAAAGAAGTGATTAGCACAGTTACCTAAGTAGGCGTCCCCTCAACTGCACGCACGCTTGTCCAGAGATAGTGAACACGTGTTTACCATCTGGATAGCCAGTTACAGCTATTTTACTTTTAAAGAGATTCTGAATCAACTTAGACAATGAACCGTTAGTAATAACCGAATCACTACTTCTAATTGATTACAATCAGAACTTCTTATAAAAAACTAATCCAATTTCATTTCAGAAGATACTCATACATAAGATCTTCTCATCTTCTCATTCTGGGCATAAATCCATACTGATATTCTTCATAATGAACTTAAACCTATCTTCAGCAAGGGGTTTTGTAAAGATATCAGCCCATTGATGGTCTGTATCCACAAAGTTTAAAGATATAACACCCTTCTGAACATAGTCCCTTATGAAATGATGTTTAATCTCAATATGTTTAGCTTTTGAATGTAAGATAGGATTCTTAGATAAACATATAGCAGAAGTATTATCACAAAAAATAGGAATGTTACTCTCATATATCTGATAATCTTCTAGCTGACTTCTCATCCAGAGCATTTGTGTGCTACAACCAGCAGCAGCAACATATTCTGCTTCTGTTGTTGAGAGGGCAATAGTAGCTTGTTTCTTGCTGTACCATGAGATCAGATGACTTCCAAGAAATTGACAACTTCCAGAAGTGCTCTTCCTTTCAATTCTATCTCCAGCATAGTCAGCATCACAGAATCCTACTAAGTTGTAATATTTGGATTTTCTGTAAATTAAACCAACATTAGTAGTACCTTTCAGATACCTCAGAATTCTCTTAACCGCAGTTAAATGAGATTCTCTCGAATCTGATTGGAATCTAGCACACAAACAAACACTGAAGAGAATATCAGGTCTAGAAGCAGTTAGGTATAGAAGAGATCCAATCATACCTCTGTATAACTTCTGATCTACCTTCTTACTTACCTCATCCTTACCTAGGACACATGTTGGATGCATGGGAGTTTTGGCTTCTTTGCTTTCAGAAAGATTAAACTTCTTCAGAAGTTCTTTCACATACTTCGTTTGATGAACATAGGTTCCATCAGAAGTTTGGTTGATTTGAATCCCAAGGAAATACTTGAGTTATCCCATCATGCTCATTTCAAATTCAGCCTGCATAGACTCAGCAAACTCCTTTCCAAGTGTAGCATTAGATGTTCCAAAGATGATATCATCAACATATATTTGACATATTAAAATATCCTTTTTAAAGGTTTTACAAAAGAGAGTAGTGTCCACTTTTCCTCTAGTGAAACCATTTTCCAGAGGGAAAGAACTTAAACGTTCATACCAAGCTCTAGGAGCTTGCTTCAATCCGTATAATGACTTCTTTAATTTAAAAACATGATTTGGAGACTTGGAGTCTTCAAAACCAGGAGGTTGATGAACATAAACTTCTTCATCTATATAACCATTTAAGAAGGCACTCTTGACATCCATCTGATAAATAGTGATGTTATGTTGAGTGGCAAAAGAAATTTATAGACGAATAGATTCTAACCTGGCCACTGGTGCAAAGGTTTCTGTGTAGTCAATTCCTTCTTGCTGACTATAACCTTGAGCAACCAGTCTGGATTTGTTTCTTACCACTTCTCCCTTCTCGCTTAACTTGTTTCTGAATACCCACTTAGTGCCGATGATGTTAAATCCTTTTGGTCTAGGAACCAAGTCCCATACATCATTCCTTGTAAACTGATTGAGTTCTTCTTGCATGGCAATTATCCAGTCTGGATCTTCTAGAGCTTGATCAACAGAAGTTGGCTCGATCAAAGAAACAAGACCTAATTGACATTCTGCATTGTTCTTAAGGAATGCCCTTGTTCTGATGGGATCATCTTTCTTCCCAAGGATCACATCTTCTGAATGAGCTGATGCAAGTCTAGGTGATCTTATGACTGTTGGCTCTTCAGAAATCCTGAGATTCTCTAAAGATGCAGCAACTTGATCTTCTGATCCATTGCTTCTGAGACTATCAGCTTTTGCAGCTTTGCTTCTTGGTTCTACTGCTTCTGATATATCAATATCAAAATCTGCAAAATTCTCAAACTGCTTTGGTTTTAAAAGACCAAGCTTATCATCAAACCTGATATTGATGATTCTTCTATAATCAATGTTTCAGTATTGTATACTCTGTAGCCTTTAGAGCGTTTAGAATATCCAAGAAGGAAACACTTTTGTGCTTTAGAATCAAACTTACCAAGATGATCTTTAGTATTCAGAATAAAACATACACATCCAAAAGGATGGAAATATGAAATGTTTGGCTTTCTGTTCTTCCACAATTCATAAGGAGTCTTATTTAGAATAGGTCTGATAGAGATTCTATTCTGAATATAACACGCAGTGTTTATTGCTTCTGCCCAGAAATGCTTAGCCATATTGGTTTCATTGATCATGGTTCTGGCCATTTCTTGTAGAGTCCTATTCTTTCGCTCTACAACTCCATTTTGCTGTGGAGTTCTAGAACAAGAGAAATCATGGGCAATACCATTTTCTTTGAAGAACTCCTCAAAGAATCTGTTCTCAAATTCGCCACCATGATCACTTCTAACCTTTATGATTTTGCACTCTTTCTCAGATTGGATCTGAGTGCAGAATTCAAAGAACACTGAACGAGACTCATCCTTGTGTTTTAAGAACTTTACCCATGTCCAGCGGCTATAATCATCAACGATGACTAATCCATATTTCTTCCCTCTGACAGATGCTGTTTTGACTGGGCCAAACAGATCAATGTGCAAGAGTTCTAACGGCCTTGAGGTAGAAACAACATTCTTAGACTTGAATGCAGGTCTGGAGAACTTGCCCTTTTGACATGCTTCACAAAGAGCATCTGATTTGTATTTCAGATTTGGGAGTCCTCTGACCAGATTTAGTTTGTTAATCTGAGAAATCTTTCTCAAACTAGCATGTCCTAATCTTCTGTGCCAGACCCATTGCTCCTTAGAAACAGACATAAGACAAGTCACCTTCTGCTTCTCAAGATCAGAAAGATCAATCTTATAGATGTTGTTCTTTCTCTTGCCTGTAAATAGGATTGAGCCATCCTTCTGACTTACAGCCTTGCAAGACTTTTGATTGAAGATTATATCATAACCATTGTCACTTAATTGACTTATGGACAATAAGTTATGCGTTAATCCTTCTACAAGAAGTACATTAGTTATGGAAGGAGAGTTACCAAGACTTATGGTTCCAGAGCCAATGATTTTGCCCTTCTGATCTCCTCCAAACTTGACTTCTCCACCTGGTTTAAGCACCAGGTCTTGGAATGTATACCTTCTTCCCGTCATGTGTCGCGAGCACCCAGAGTCCAGGTACCATGACATTTTGCTTTTTGTCCTCTTTGCCGCCAAGGATATCTGCAACAGAAATTATCTTCTCCTTAGGTACCCACAATTTCTTGGGTCCTTTCTTGTTAGTTCTCCTCAAGTTCTGATTGAACTTGGGTTTAGCAAAATATTTAATAGGAGGAACAACATGATATTCTTTAGGTTTGTCAGCATGATATTTCTTAGGATGTCTCACATGCTTCTTGGTGTGAACAGTGTTAAACTTATGTGCATGTGAAGTGAGCCTAATATCATGAGCATGGCCATATTTGAACTGATCATACAATGGCTTGTATGTGATCTTCAGATCATCAATAGGTTCAAATTTATGTGAGGAATCACCCTCATAGCCAAAGCCAAACCTTCTGTTTCCAGAAACACCATATATCATAGAAGCAAGATGACTTCTGCCAATACTTCTAGATAAGAACTTTCTGAAGCTCGAGTCATATTCTTTCAGAATATGATTCATGCTAGGAACGGATTTTTCTGTTTCAGAAGAAGATCCACTATCTTTGGATAGATTTAAAACTTTTTCCTTCAGTTCAGAATTTTCCAATTCCAGCTTCTTAGTTTCAAATTCAAACTGCATTTTCAGCTTTTTGTATTTGATACTAAGATGAGCCTTGAGTTCTAGAAGTTCTGTTAAACTGGAAACTAACTCTTCTCTAGATAGTTCAGAAAATACCTCTTCAGAATCTGATTCTAATGTAGATTTTGATCCATCATCTTCTGTAGCCATCAGCGCGAAGTTGGCCTGCTCTCCTTCAGAGTCTGATCCTAATTCTGATTCAGAATCATCCCATGTTGCCATAAGACCTTTCTTCTTATGAAACTTCTTCTTGGGATTCTCCTTCTGAAGTTTTGGACACTCGTTCTTGTAATGTCCAGGCTCATTGCACTCATAGCAGACAGCCTTCTTCTTGTCAGATCTTCTGTCACCAGAAGATTCTCCTCGTTCAAATCTCTTTGAACTTCTGAAGCCTCTGAACTTCCTTTGCTTGCTCTTCCAGAGTTGGTTTACCCTTCTGGAGATCATGGACAGTTCATCTTCTTCTTCAGATTCTGATTCTTCAGGATCTTCTTCTCTAGCCTGAAAAGCGTTAGTGCATTTTTTAACATTAGATTTTAATGCAATAGACTTACCTTTCTTCTGAGGCTCGTTTGCATCCAGCTCTATTTCATGGCTTCTCAAGGCACTGATAAGCTCTTCCAACGAAACTTCATTCAGATTCTTGGCAATCTTGAATGCAGTCACCATTGGACCCCATCTTCTGGGTAAGCTTCTGATGATCTTCTTTACATGATCAGCCTTGGTGTAGCCTTTATCCAGAACTCTCAATCCAGCAGTTAGAGTTTGAAATCTTGAGAACATCTTCTCAATATCTTCATCATCCTCCATCTTGAAGGCTTCATATTTCTGGATTAGAGCAAGAGCTTTAGTCTCCTTGACTTGAGCATTTCCCTCATGGGTCATTTTCAATGACTCATATATATCATGGGCAGTTTCCCTGTTAGATATCTTCTCATACTCAGCATGAGAGATAGCATTCAGCAAAATAGTCCTACATTTATGATGATTCTTGAAAAGCTTCTTTTGATCATCATCCATTTCTTGCCTTGTAAGCCTTACGCCACTGGCTTTCACTGGATGTTTGTAACGATCCATCAGAAGATGCCATAATTCACCATCTAGACCAAGAAAGTAACTTTCCAGTTTATCTTTCCAGTATTCAAAGTTTTCACCATCAAATACTGGTGGTCTAGTATAACCATTGTTACCATTGTATTGCTCTGCAGAGCCAGATGTAGATGCAGGTGGATCTGTTGGAATTTCACCAGCCATCTTTTACTGAAGCGTTTTTCTCTTCCTGAATCTTTTCTAAACACGGTTAAGTGCTTGCACCTTAGAACCGGCGCTCTGATGCCAATTGAAGGATAGAAAAACACTTAGAAAGGGGGGTTTGAATAAGTGTAGTCTAAAAACTTGGACGATAAAAATAAATTGCACAATTATTTTTATCCTGGTTCGTTGTTAACTAAACTACTCCAGTCCACCCCCACGGAGTGATTTACCTCACCTGAGGATTTAATCCACTAATCGCCCAAGATTACAATGGTTTTCCACTTAGCCCACGACTAAGTCTTATAGAGTATCCTAATCACAACCTGATCACTCTAGGAACAAATGCTTAGACACAAGCTAAGACTTTCATAGAGTATCCTGACCACCACGTGATCACTCTAATTACAACTGCTTAGACACAAGCTAAGACTTCCTAGAGTATCCTGATCAACACTTGATCACTCTAGTTACTTACAAATTAATGTAATCAAATAAGAGTATTACAATTGCTTCTGAAAAGCTATAATCACAACAGTGATATTTCTCTTAAAGTTTAAGCTCAATCTCACTAATATATTACAACAGCAATGTAGTGAGCTTTGATGAAGATGAAGTTTCTGAGCTTTGAGTTGAACAGCATTTCAGCAAGTTTTTCAGAATACGTTCTTTCAGAATCGTTAACCTTGCTTCTCATCAGAACTTCATATTTATAGGCACTTGAGAAGATGACCGTTGGGAGCATTTAATGCTTTGCGTATTCCGTACAGCATTGCATTTAATGTTTCACGCTTTTGTCAACTACCTCGAGCCTTGTTCACGCTGTGTCTACTGACGTTGCCTTTAATAGCTTCCAACGTTCCTTTTGTCAGTCAGCGTAGCCTGCCACCTGTACTTTCTTCTGATCTGATGTTTGTGTATACAACGTTTGAATATCATCAGAGTCAAACAGCTTGGTGCATAGCATCTTCTTGTCTTCTGACCTTGAAGTGCTTCTGAGCGTGATACCATGAGAACTTCAGTGCTTCTGCTTCTGATCTCAAGTTCTTCTGATGCTTCCATAGACCCATGTTCTGATTCTGCTTTGACCATCTTCTGATGATTTGCCAGACCATGTTCTGATGTTGCATGCTGAACCTTCTGAGTCAAAGCTTCTGAGCGCTAATTTGTGCATACTCTTTATATATTTCCTGAAAAGGAAATTGCAATGTATTAGAGTACCACATTATCTCACACAAAATTCATATCCTTGTTATCATCAAAACTAAGAATATTGATCAGAACAAATCTTGTTCTAACAAGTAATGTTACAGAGCATATTTTATAACTAAAAACATGCATCAGAACATATAAGGAATAAGAATGAGTTAGAATATATTCTTTCAGAATATTAGAACATTCTTCCTTCTTGCTTATGATTCTTTGAAGCTTTATAGCACTTAGCTTGCTTCAATTTCCACGAGCTTATTTCTATACAGAATTGCTTTTCCCCATGTCTTTGCTTCTCATGTTGAGCTTTAAAGAGGATCTTCAATTCCTGCAAAACACTCAAAGACATAGAACTTTGCAAGTTCTGTTAGAAAATGTGGAGCCTTTCTCCCAGCAACTGATAAAATAAATCAGATCATTTATCACATTTTTCTCCCCCTTTTTGTCATAACATCAAAAACATAAAAGATTCAGATGAAAAACAAGACAAACAATATGAGAGAAGAAAAGGATAGTTTCATTGATTGCCAAAGAGAAATTTGTCAGAAGTGCAAGAGGACAAGGAAGATGCATAAAAACAGATGCAGCAAACAAAAAGAAAACAACTAAGACTCAATGACTAAGATGACCCTAGCTTGGACATGATTTTGGCCAGCATGTCATGAATCCCATTGTTGCTCTCATTCTGCCTCTCCATGAAAGCGCGAAACTCAGCATTGATCGTTCTTTGCTCATCCTGGTTCTTCTGAATAACTTCCAGAGTCCTGGCGAGACGAGAAGGTTCATCAGAAGAAGCTTCACAACTTCTGTCCAGCGGGATGGCATTCTGATTCTCAGCTTCCATAATCAGATCATTTCCAAGATTTTCCTCAACAGGAATAGTTTCAGCAACATGATCTTCAGCATCTGCTTCTTCCATAGAAGCATCTCCATATTCTACAGCAGGCACCTCAGAATCTCCATTCTCAAGAGCCTGAAGAATGGCAGCCAGATTCCTTGGAGCAGAAGGACCTTTAACTTCTGGTGGGTCAACAACATCTAGAATGACCAAGCTGGGGTCTTTCTCAGAAGGATTCTCCCTCAGAAAGTCAAAGAGTGACCTGAAGTCTCCAATCAGAACTGGATACTGAGGTCTCCAGACCACAATATCTCTGCAAGGGTTAGCTTCCATTGCAGCAGCAATTCTTGCTTCCTCAAGTTCATCCACAAACCTCTTCTCTTCAAAGATATATCTCCCTCCGAGATGAGCGAACCAGAAGTCTTCATAACTTCTCAGGATTCCACAAGGCCGTGGAGCAGCTTCTACACAAACTTCCTGAAGTTCTTCAAAACAAGCATCTGCTTTTCTTTGGAAGATTCTCCAGAACTTTCGCATAGAAACATCGTTCAGACCAGAACTTTCAACAATTCTGAGAGTATCAAAGACTCTTCTGAGATTCCTTTTTACCATTTCAAAAATTACACCAATAGGGTACTCTAGGCGGGATTTTATTTTGGTTATTGGGGAATCAGGGTTAGGGACAGAATAGGGTTGAGGCTCTCTATCCAACCGAAAAGATGATTCTGCTTCGTTCTCAGAATCTAACACTACCGTTTCAGCTTCAGGATGAGGCTTGGGAGTGTAATTGCAGTCACGGAGCAATTGCTCATGTGATGCAGAATCTAGAAGACCATAACCAGAGAGGTTGTTTTGAGAGGTGGAAGGAATTGGTTCATAGTTTGCATGTGGAGGTGGTTGAGAAGTGGGTATAATTGTGTGAGGTGGAAAGAGAGTTTGTAGGGGTGGTATATCAAGAACAGGGTTTTCAAGTACCTGGTCAGAAGCAAGGTTGGTTGTGGGTGGAGATGAAGGGATTGGGGCATTTGTGATGGGTGAGGAAGGAGGAGTAAGAGTTTTGGTTACAAGAGAAGAGGGAGGTGTGAGAACATGGACATTTATGGGTGATTCTGATGGGGCTTTTTCTGGTTGTTTTACTGGTTCAGGGGTTTGAGCAACAGCTATTGGTGCAACTTCTGAATAAAAAGTAGGAACAAAATCAGGTTCAGAGAGATGAATACCTTTTTATACCTTCTGAACAGCTTCGAACACAGCCTCAAGCTTCTTCTGCTTCTTACTCTTCTGCTCTTCCACAACCTTTGCCTTTCCAAGAGAAATTTCTCTTCTTCTTGCAGATTCCAGAGCTTCATCTCATTATCAGCAACCTTCTGACCTTTAACTGCTTGAGTTGTTGGTCCTTGAGAGATTTTAACTTGCAGATTCACAGCTTCTGCTTGCTGATTCACAGCTTCTTGAACATCCTCGTCTTCATCTGAGGCATTAATTATTAATTTCCTTTTTCTGATCTTCTTCTTCTCAACAGCTTTAACAGTTACAACATTTTTATTCAACTTCTTCTTCTTCTTCTTCTCAGCAGTCTCCTTCTTATTCTTTTCAAATTCAATTGAAAAAGCCTGAACAATTTCAGCAACAACTTCTTCCGGAACAGCTTTTTCAACAGTAGTAGCAGCAGCTACATTCTGAACTACCTTCACCTGATTATCAGAAGGATGATCAAATTTTCTTTTGGTCCTTCTTTCCTTCTTTTCAGCAGCTTCAGGAGCAGCTTCTGAAACATCTTCCGAGGCAGCAGCCCTAGAAGTAGAAGTTTTCTTGCGACCCTTTTTAGCAGGAGGACCTTTTTCTTGATCTTTTACTCCTTCATCTTCCTTGAGTGACTTCAGATATCTAGTTCTGACTCCTGGTACCTCACTTCTGAAGAAGGGTTCAAAGTCAGCAAGAATAGGATCTCTTCTGCTTCTTGCTCCAGGAAGAGGTTGAGGGGTTTTCATAATAGCATCAATGACACTCATCTTTCTCAAAGTGAGAGCACTCAAGCAACTTCAAGTGGTAACGACAAGGTCTTTGACGGTACCTTCAGCTTCCAGGTTCTCAACAATCTTGGAGTGAACCAGAAGGTTTGTAATGATCCTTCCAAAAGGAATGATAGTACACTTCTTCACTCTGAAGGCATTTCTGGAATCCCTCACAGCATTCCACATGTGATTGAAGATTATGTAGATAACATCAACCTTCTTCTGAGTAGCAATGCAATACAGAATGTATTTTTGCTCATTGTTGACAAAGTCTGCAGCATGTGTTCCTTTCCTGTGATAGAAACACCCTAGAAGAATCTTGGTCCAGATTTTATAAAGATCCCTCATGTCCTTGACACGCTTTGTCTCCTTTACATCTGTGTAAAGAGTAGACAACACTTCATCCCAATCAGCCCTTTGATCAATTTCATAAGCACCCTCAGGATTTCTTAGATCGAACATCATTCTCAGAATGTTCTCAGTAACGACCACAAACTTCCCATGGACGAAAGACATAATGGATTTAGGGGCAACAACAGCATGCACCCAAAATTCCTTAACAAGATCTGGGTAGACTGGTCCACAGAACTCAGCAAATAACGAGGTCCATCCTTGAAAAAGAATATTTCTTTAAGACAAAAGTTATGTTCTTCGAGACTATCAAAGTCTACCATGAGTTCACAGATAACTTCCAACTCCTTTTTGGAAATAGAACAGGCAATAACCGGAGTAATTTGCTGATCTTCTTCTTGAATATGGAGAGGGACAGATGAGCCAACATTGTGAGATGATGAAGCGGCCATTGAAATAGTACTGAGATTTGAAGAACAATTTCTGGGTTTGCGCTTAGGGTTTGAGAAGATACCGAAAAGGTTGCAAAAATGCATGCAAGAAGAAAGAGAGAATGGGAGCGAAAAAGATAAACGTTATGATTTGAAATGTATTTATAAAGACGGATTTGAAAAAGAATGCAATAAAGTTATGAGAATGAACAGTTACAGAATCAAATGAAATCAATTGCATTAAATGATGAGTGACGTTAGGTGAGAGATCATGGTAAATGAAATGATTTAACACAGTTACCTAGGACGGCGTCCCATCAGATTAACTCACGCCTTTACCAACCGTACATACACGTGTTCACCATCGGAATACTCTTGATGACAGCTGTGTGGCACTGAATAGAGCTTTTCATCTTCTGATTCTGATCACTGCTTCTGATTGTTGTTCTTTAGAAATGATCTAGTTCTGATAGGATCATCTTTCTTTCCAAGGATCACATCTTCTGAGTGAGCTGAGGTGAGTCTAGAAGATCTTCTGACTGTTGGGTCTTCAGAAATTCTGAGATTCTCTAAAGATGCAGCAACTTGATCTTCTGATTCTTTGCTTCTGAGACTTTCAGCTTCTGGAGCTTTGCTTCTTGGTTCTACAGCTTCTGATATATCAATATCTATATCTGCAAAATTCTCAAACTGCTTTGGCTTTTCAAGACCAAGCTTATCATCAAATCTGATATTGATTGATTCTTCTACAACCAATGTTTCAGTATTGTATACTCTGTAGCCTTTAGAGCGTTCAGAATATCCAAGAAGAAAACATTTTTGTGCCTTACAATCAAACTTACCAAGATGATCTTTGGTATTCAGAATAAAACACACACATCCAAAATGATGAAAATATGAAATGTTGGGCTTTCTGTTCTTCCACAATTCATAAGGAGTCTTATTTAGAATAGGTCTTATAGAGATTCTATTCTGAATATAACATGCAGTGTTTATTGCTTCTGCCCATAAGTGCTTAGCCATATTGGTCTCATTGATCATAGTTCTGGCCATTTCTTGCAGAGTCCTATTCTTTCGCTCTACAACTCCATTTTGCTGTGGAGTTCTAGGGCAAGAGAAATCATGGGCAATACCATTTTCTTTGAAGAACTCCTCAAAGAATCTGTTCTCAAATTCGCCACCATGATCACTTCTAACCTTTATGATTTTACACTCCTTCTCAGATTGGATCTGAGTGCAGAATTCAAAGAACACTGAATGAGACTCATCCTTGTGTTTTAAGAACTTTACCCATGTCCAGCGGCTATAATCATCTACGATGACTAATCCATATTTCTTCCCTCTGACAGATGCTGTTTTGACTGGTCCAAACAGATCAATGTGCAGAAGTTCTAACGGCCTTGAGGAAGAGACAACATTCTTAGATTTGAATGCAGGTTTGGAGAACTTGCCCTTCTGACATGCTTCACAAAGAGCATCTGATTTATATTTCAGATTTGGGAGTCCTCTGACCAGATTTAGTTTGTTAATCTGAGAAATCTTTCTCAAACTAGAATGTCCTAATCTTCTGTGTAACACCCTTCTAAAAGCCCCGCGGAAATATAATAAAATCAGAGTAAATTCACAGCAAGGATGCTACAATTAATAAAATAAATAAAATACCAAGTCGTTTGTCATGCTTTATTAGAATTAAACCAAATATCAAAACATGTGTTTAGCACAGCGGAACTCATTTTAACAATGTTAGGAAACATATCCAAATAAATCAACAATACATAATTCATAACCAATAATGGCAACACGTATATTGAGTAACTCTAAGACTATCGACCCCCGGTGTTACAAGATCAGAGCATGACCGACACGACTCCACATAACCGGATAAACTCTACGAGTCATCCTCACCGATCGCTTAAACCGCTACTTCAATCTGAAATCATCAAAGTAAGGGTGAGACTACATCATAATTAAATAGCATTATAAATCATTAGATATAGAATTTCATAAGCGATTATCCACCCTACTTAGCATATTCAGATTAATCAATTCAT
The DNA here is from genome assembly GCF_029867415.1 of Vicia villosa. Classification (NCBI taxonomy): domain Eukaryota; kingdom Viridiplantae; phylum Streptophyta; class Magnoliopsida; order Fabales; family Fabaceae; genus Vicia; species Vicia villosa. The sequence continues at coordinate 565,380 of NW_026705574.1, forward strand.
ACCAATCACAAGCACAAGTCAATAGTATGCAACAATAACACAACACAATCGTAACACCGGATTTCATCCTGTCATGTCACAATTTATACAAAGACCATGCAGACTCTTATGCATGTGGTACCATACATGGGATACACCCATCCAACTGATCTTTTTCATCACCAAGATACAGTTTAACCAGCACAAATTCCACACAATGGGAATTATGCCCACCATTTTGATCCACTGTCATCACCGGGATCCAACCAGCACAAATTCCTCACAATGGGAATTATGCCCACCATTTTGATCCACTTTCATCACCGGGATCCATCACCAAAAATATATGCGAATGAATGCAACATATAACATGCTTACAACATCACCAATCCGATTTATCACATCGTCTCATTATCATCACCAATTCATCACCAATAAGCATGCATTAGTTTTAGCATTCATACAAATATATCACACGCATACATGTAAAACACCACCCAATAAATAATACAAACAAGGTATAAAACTCGGACTTTACATCCATATAACCTATTCATCATATATAATTCACACCACATATAACGTCAAATCACAGTTATATCATTACAACATCACCACATTGTCACATTAACCAAATCATGCACACAATATACAAAACACGCCATAAACGAAATAAATCAAGGTGTTCAAAATAAAATCAAGTTATTGTTGTTTTCTTTACATTATATCATAGAGTATTTAATTTAAGAAACAACGTCCAAAACGGCGTCTAAAACGGACTTACGGTTCAAAAATTAGAAGCTTTTAAAGTTAGAATAGTTTTCAAAAACATGCTGCTGGAATTTTGTACTGGAACCCGGTTCGTCCCACATGGGAACCGGTTCCTGGACCCAAAAATGCCATTTTTAACATTCTAACACAGTGGAACCCAGTTCCTCCCACATGGGAACCGGTTCCCACGAACCCAGTAGCTGAAAAACATGATTTTTAAGACTTTTATGCATCCCAAACACATACCAACTCATACCATTACGAAATTGATCATCGATAACATCAAAATACTCCAAATACATGATTATAATGCACAAACAACATACCACAACACCATGTAACATTACTACATCATCAATTGCAGTCAATTCATCAAATCATACATGTCAGTGTTGGTATTTCACAAAACCTAACATCCCAAATAGAGATTCTAATCCCTTAATTCAATCCTATCATCATCAAAATCATAATACTACATAATTAGAGTAATCACCCCTTACCTGGAATTAGGTTCTTGATTCTCTTTGAGCTTTTGGGGTTTTCCTCCTCCTTGCTCCTCTTCTCTTCTTTTGCCCTTGCTTTTTCACGTGTTCTTCCTTTCTCCCAATTCCTTATTTCCCTTATTTTATGAAAACATAAAATAGTTAGTAATGGGCTTACTCACTTCGCACCCCCATACTACTAACCTCACCATCCGGCCCAATGGCCCTTAATCCATAATTCTACAATAATTCAACCAAGTACCAAAATAATTCTAATTAATAATTTAATTTCCAATTAAATTAAAATTAGAAAATATGGGGTGTTACAACTCTCCCCCACTAAAAGAGTTTTCGTCCTCGAAAACATACTTCTAGTGAAAAGTTCCAAATAGGAATCCTTCATCTGACTCTCCTGTTCTCAGTTAACACTTTCTTAGTCGAACCTCAAAACTCATCTGACATAACCAACATAAGCATGTCTCATGCATTCAATCTCAGCTCTTACGTCGCGTTTGACCATCCCAAGGTATACCACTCGCTATATCTCCAAAAGGTTAACAACAATGAAACGTCGGGGTGCGATCCATACAATACGCCCAATAACTGAGTAATCTAATTACACAACCATGGTATGACCACACCCGATCAACACTGCAGTAAAGCATTCCATCTACCGAACGTACCAACCTTAGACACACTTTTCCATCTGAGCGATGAAATAACACTTACACTTTTTACCAACTGCTTCCTTCAAGAGCTCGATAATAACATTCCTATACCATTGAATTTCAACCATCTGACTCCTCTCAAGTCATACCAGCAATTATCCAACACGTTATATTCCGCTTTTTCTGCATTATTTGATTACCCATTACAATCATCATTACTAATTAGATTTCTCAGTTTTATCCAATTCCAACTCTCTTTACTCATTCGTTCTAGAATCCTTCTTTATCATACATGGTACTAATCTACCATTTAGCAACACTTACTCGCACTCCAAAAACAAAGTCCTGATTTACTTCCTCTATTTAAACATTCCAACCATCAGAATGAGTACACACAAGTAATTATAATCACACTCATCATCCTTAATATACCATTGCTTATAAAATAGCTCAAACTGAAGTCCGCTCTTCTCCAAGAATTAAATCAACTTCGTCCTTCATAGAGTATAATTCCTCATTACATCTGGAATCTACAATAACACCTTACCACATCATAAGATTATCGTAGCATCATATAGTATCAACTCATCACCTTAGCTTCGCTGAATACACACTCGTTAACTAAGTACATCCATAATAACATACTCATCATCTCGGCAATTATTCAAAAGAGTTCTAATTCCCTAGCACGACATCCTTGCATCCACTAGATTCTAAATCTATCATATAGATCAATTCATGTTCTCTACGTAGGCTCCCGGCATATTAATTCCTCCCTGCCCACGAGTAGTACTCGCACACCACTCCACATCACACTTTCGCTGCGCGACTCTGATTACCCGTCTTAAATCATCATCCAATATATTTCACTCTTTCGTATTCACTTCTTCATAAGTTCACACAACATAGTGAGTGATTATTCTCACGGCTTTGTATTCATCACATCTTATACCATTAAGGTAACAAACAAGCTCATCCTATCTATATGATTCCGTCTACTATCAACAAGAGATTAAGGGTGATCAAGTCCTCAATTTGTCAATAGATAGCCGACAACCATATTTAAGCATAAACCGTCGTTACTACATAATAGTGTCCTTTTCCGAGTTTGCACTCAAACTCATTAACATCGTCATAGTCTAATAATTCACTTTGAGTCTTTACAACTCGCACACTTCCCTCTCATTGGCTCTTGTCGGTGAGACACCAACGTCCAAACATTTTACACAATCCGCTTCGTAGTCACTTAGCATCACACACTTGTTAAGTACTTCCAAACTTCATAATCACTAGTATACTCGTACATTACTATTTATCTCGTCCCAAATCAAAATCCTCATCTTAGCAAAAGACCGCGACAACAATCATACTCTTGGTTTCACTCTAAATCCCAAGACATCTTTTGCGTCCAAGTATCATTCCACTCGGAATCTCAACAATTCTTCCTCACACCAATAGGTGTAAGAAATCCTCTATAATTCTTCTTCTATACATGTCGTTGCTTTGGCATCATAAATACGACTTCAACCGTTCCCAAAGTTTGTTCCACCTCTCCTACTAATCCACTCCTCACTAAAATCCATTGGCACTCAAATCATCTTTATTACCGAACATCTCATCAACTTATTCCTCAACAACACGTTCTACTCAATTTTTGTTTCAAACAATCACGGTAGTAGGCATTCCTATTCAACAAGTTTGCGCTTCCTTAATCGACTTCAGAATATCTCCTCATAGGATCAAAAGTTATGGGTTTTTAAAGTAGAAATAATTTTTCCAAAGACACACAGTAGAACCCGGCTCCTCCCACACAGGAACCGGTTCTTGGCTGCTTCCCATAACTCGTCTCTGATTTTTACTATGGGGAACCGGGTTGTCTCTATCTGGGAACCGGTTCCCAATAACCCAGAATTCCCACGCCTCTGTTTTTATAATGAGAACACATTTCAAACAAGTTTTAAATATCAAATAACAATATATCTCATGGTTATTAAGTTAGCTTCGCAATGCCCCAAACGGCACTTAAATCAGACACTCGGATCTCAAGATATGAATTTTCCAATCGTTGTCCGAAATTGCAACACTGACGCCATGCAGCGACACCTTAAATGATATTTCCAAAACTCCTCAAATGGTACACTTAATTCTTAAAATTGCTTCTCAACAAACCTTTTAATTATTCCTTCAATCCGTTCAACTCTGACACTGACATCCCGTGCCGTACCAACAAACAAGTCTAGTTCTAAGAGCACGCGTAACCGCAACTTCACCTCTTTCCAACATCATCATGTCATAATTAAATATGTTACAGCTGCTGCAACCATTTTTATAACAAAGTTCATCTCTTTAGCTTTCCGACGCTTCAAACGGAACTCAAATCGGATGTCCAGAACTCCAGTTATGAATTTTCGAAGTTCTGCAGCTATTCAGCAATTTTCCTGCGTTTTGCTTACGAAAATTTCACTCCAAAACTCATTCTCTTCAACTCGATCATATTCCAAACAGCCCCTTATCATATCTCTTCACTTCCAAACATTCTTATAACTTGAGCAACACATCCCATCGCCGAAGTGCGATTTCTGAAACCTTACGACCGCAAACCTCTTTGCAAACTTGCAACTGAACCTCTTCCGAGACGCACGGCTACTCAACTGACAACTTTGCAGCCCATCAGCAGAGCTGATACATTACAACTTCTTAATTTCCCTCTCCTACAATTAATCATCAATTACCTCTAATCATCCTCCTTCAAGATGCTCCAACTTAATTACCAGTCAAGTCCTAATTTCAAGTCACCTTCGATTCGGAAAACAACAACTCCAACAACGCTTGCACGGTTGCCAACAACATCCTACTGAATCAATCGTCTTACAACTGAAACATAACCGAGAAGCGAAGCTTCTCCCCCACTTGTTTCAAACCAACTTCCACAACAAACAACCAAGTACCGACAGTGATTCACTCACATGTCGCGTACCAAGGGATAATATACCGACAGTATTCACTGTCGTGCAACTCAACTGACTCGACATTTGGCCGGACGGACCGACCTGCTCTGATACCACTATTGTAACACCCTTCTAAAAGCCCCGCGGAAATATAATAAAATCAGAGTAAATTCACAGCAAGGATGCTACAATTAATAAAATAAATAAAATACCAAGTCGTTTGTCATGCTTTATTAGAATTAAACCAAATATCAAAACATGTGTTTAGCACAGCGGAACTCATTTTAACAATGTTAGGAAACATATCCAAATAAATCAACAATACATAATTCATAACCAATAATGGCAACACGTATATCGAGTAACTCTAAGACTATCGACCCCCAGTGTTACAAGATCAGAGCATGACCGACACGACTCCACATAACCGGATAAACTCTACGAGTCATCCTCACCGATCGCTTAAACCGCTACTTCAATCTGAAATCATCAAAGTAAGGGTGAGACTACATCATAATTAAATAGCATTATAAATCATTAGATATAGAATTTCATAAGCGATTATCCACCCTACTTAGCATATTCAGATTAATCAATTCATACCAATCACAAGCACAAGTCAATAGTATGCAACAATGACACAACACAATCGTAACACCGGATTTCATCCTGTCATGTCACAATTTATACAAAGACCATGCAGACTCTTATGCATGTGTGTTATACCCCAAAATTTGCCCACATATTTTTTAAGAAAACTCCAATCTGAAAATTAAGGGTCTCATATAATCATGGATTTTTATTTCAACAAATATCCTTACATATGAAATACTTAGTTTTTAGAATCTTTCTTATACAGTAATTTGGCTTGCAGTTGAATTTATTCTTACGCAAACGCCAAATACTGTTTATTACTTCACACATGCTATTTATTTATTTACAGATAAATGGTACTGACACAATTGGTACAGAGTTAAATCTTTTTGCAGGCGCAGAATCAGGAAACTCAGACTGTACTGGTAACAAGTAGATTATTATTATCTTTTGTTTCCCACTAATTTTTGTACTATATTCCATTATTTTCAAAAATCTTTCAAATCTCTTTTTCAAAAATCAAATCTCTCTTTTTTCCAACACTATCATACACTTTCTTTCAAATCTTACTTCCACTCAAATTTTCCTTTTGTACGGAATCACATCATTCCCCAATGTCTCTTTCCTTCTTTCCATTCTATAAATACCTCTCATTTTCTTTCATAAAATCTCACATCAAATTCCAATTCATCTCTCAAATTTCTACTCCATAATCCATCCTTTCTCTTCTTCCCTGACAAGAATGGCAAAGTGGATAGAGACACTGTTTCTTACAGTCATCACCATTGCTACGGTGATCATGACTTTCTTCTGCCTGCATAGTCCTGAAGAGTGTGGACCTGCAATGGTTGCACTCCCAATCATCTACATGTTATTGTTCATAGCATGGGTTATCAATCGTCATTCTTAAAATTTGCCGTATTTCTTATTTCTTAAATGTACCGTTTATTCGTCGTACTGTTCAATATAGTATGTGATATTTGTACTGTCAGTATTAAATGTTGTACTATTTGTCATAATATTGCTTAATTACTAAGATAATATTTTGTGTGTTTTCTGCCAGTCAAATATTCCTATTTCTGTGCATTAAATGATTTTCAGGGTTATTATCGGTAATTTTGCCCGCATACCGTAAATATTAGTTATTTATTATGTCTGTGTTTTTAACAAGTCATGTAAATAAACTTTCATCTTTCTCATAAAACATAAAACAAAAACAACAAAAAAAGAAAATTAACTTTGACTGTTGATTTTTCACTCTAACTGCTACGTCAATACCTGAACAGTCAGTCGACAGCCAAACTGCTGGCAGTACAATTCTCAGTGTTTTGTACCATCAATCAAATCAATCTTTCACAATTCAAAATTCCAAGATCTTTGTGCTAGAAGTCTTCTGAATATCACGCGATTAGCAGAGACTCAACACTGCACAAAAATCAGGTACGCTTAACTGTCTCCTACACAAACAGTCCCTAATCAGGGTTTTTTCTTGTTTTTACAGGAGCAACAAGTTTTTGAGAGCTCAAATGGATTTCATACACATCCATATATCTCAAAGTACCATCATACAAATTTTCAAACTTCAATTCACTCAGACGCACCGTCAGCAGCTCAAACAGTCAACAGACGACCCGTTTGACCAAAAAAGTCAACAGACAGTCAAAAATGAAATTTTTTGTCAAAGTCCATATTTTGTCAAAGGATTCATCATTTGATCATTGGATGATCATAATTCATCAAGGAAAGATCAAAAATCAACAAAACCCTAAGATTCAAAATTAGGGTTTTTGCCTGGAAAGTCAACTCAACTTTGACTGATCATAACTCTCTCATCCTTCATCCAAAAAATTCAAACCAAAGCTTGTTTTGAAGGAAATTCAATTATCTTTCAAATGCCATTGATCCCATGGTCATTGGATTCACCATTTGAAAAATATGACCAAAGACATTACAGGTCATTTTCAAAGTCAACAAAAAGACACTTTTTTCAAAAGGACACACAAGGAGCTTCAAAAATCATTTTGACATGAAACCAAAGGCATTGGTTAGAGGACTCTTTGAGGTTTCTAAAAAGTGCAAGATCTCCTTCATATGACAAAAATTGAAGGATTTACACCTTGTTGAAGTTGGCTAAATTTTGGGAAAATACATGAAATCAACATTGTTCAAAATGGCATTTTTTCCAAATGGGGCCAAGTTTTCAGCATTCAAACATCATTTCCATGATGATATGGGCCTCCCACGACCAAGACAAAGCCCACATCATTTTTCTCCATTTTTTGATTTAATTTTATCATTTAAGATTAAATTAAAAAAGGAAAAAAGGAAGGATAAATCATAGCTTATTTTCTAAGCTAAAAGCTCACACATGTGGCTTAATTATGCAGCAAGAAAGCTGCAAGGAAAGGCTAAGGAAAGAGCAAGCCAAGGTTGCTTGAGTTCCAAGCTTGAAAGTCAAAATTCAACAAAAGCAATCATTGCTTTTAGCTTCAAATTTAAGCACTCCAAGGCCTATAAATGAAGCTGCATATTTCACAAACAAAGAGAGCCAACACACCCACGAAATATAGCAAGGCATAGTCATAAAACTTCACAAAATTCTCTCAAAATTTCCAAACTTTGTAATTTTCAATTTCATATTTCCAATCAATATCAATACAAACAAACACTTTCAATCATCTTCTGAGATCATATAGAGTAAGAATAAACTCTTTGTGTGGTCCCATGAGAGTCGTAACATGTGCATAGTGTTTTCCATGAACATACATGTACAAGCTTTCGTTTTCCATATTAGTGCTTGTGTTAATATAATATAATCATTCTAATTCGTCTCTGACACCATTTAGAGGAGATTGAACGTGTTACATGTGAGCCATACACCCTAGAGCATCATATGCCATTTTTGAACTCTAAAGATGCAAAGCTTTCGTTTTCATAGATAGAGTGGGTTTTAATCAAAACTAACACCACCAATGAACTCCCAGCATGCCATTTAGTGGATCTAGGTTGTTCTTGTTGATTTCCTCTCACGTTTTTGCAGGTTCCTAAAAGCATGGAAAAAGCAAGGAAAATCCGCAGGTAATGTTGTAGGTAAATCCGCAGCAAATTTCATAGGTAAGTTGAAGAAGATGATGAATAGTGATGAGGACCCTTTGACCGCTCGCGTGGCATATCCTCATCTTTCTATTCGCCAGTCAGCTTCAATGGGCCCCATGTTGGACTCTTAAATTCAGACTGATCCATTGCTGCACTCCTATCCATGCATACCATGTTCTCTTCCATCTGAGCCACATGATCAATCTCAAAGTTTATCAAACGCACCAAAAAGCGCAGCCATACCATGTTCCCTCATAAACTCTCACACCTGATTATTACCTTTATATTTTTATTTCTATTTTAATTTTCTTTGCAAAATTAATTAAAAATAGTTTTAAAAATCCAAAAAATACACAAAAAATATTTTTAGACTTCTAAAATAATATATTATTTTCTGAAATAAAAATATTTTATTTTCTTCAAAATTTTAATATTTTTGCATAATTAATTAGTATATTTATATATTTGCTTTTTAATTATTCTAACCAATCAAAAAATCATTAAAAAAATTGTTCTTTATATTAAATATTGTTTATATATTATAAACTAATTTTGTACATATTTTGAATAATTTTCTTTTTAAGTTTTAATTATTTGTATAATTATTTGTATAATTATGTATTAATTAGCTTAATCAATTTCCAATCAATTTCAAAAATTCCAAAAAAATTAGTTTTGTTTTAAAATTAATTAACAAATATTTTGTACATATTTTAAACTTAATTTCTAGGTTTAAATCTATTTTCATCTTTTTTCTTCATTTTAATTTAATTAATCATGCATTAATTATAATTAAAACCAATCATAAAAATTCCAAAAACATGCCTTTTATTTTTCTTGCAATTTAAAATTCCTAGATAAATGTATAGGATGTCAAATTCATGTAAATAGGCTAGTTTACATTTCCTGCATAATCGATGTAATAGCGTAGATTTACTTTCCGCACTTTACATTTCCGCACTTTAATTTCCAGCACATATAAACTGCGTGTATGTCAAAGATAAAATTGAACCGTTAGATCACTAACTTCAAAGATAAATATCTGAATCCAATCACAATCACACTTGCACCTCTTGAGGTAATCCCTTCTCATTCCTTTCAAAATCAAAGTCAAAATTCTACTGTTTCGAGTACAAAATCGAACCTTGCTTTTATATCCGGTGAAAGGATAGATTTTTAAAGGAAATAGGATAAAGACCTTACAACTCAGGGTAGACCTCCTAGTTTGCTTGCTCAAATCAAAACAAACAAAATTCTCATACACTGTTGATTTTTTCAAAACTTTCAAAAAAGACAATACTTTGTATACATCCAAACACGGGTTATTACAAAATTAACGTTCTTTTCAAAACATCTTTCGAAAGATAAACAAGCATTTTGTATACATCCACACACGGATCATTACAAAATTCAATTTACAAAGGTATTTGAAACCACATATGAGCAATTTCAGAGCAATTGAAAAGTGATCGAAAGACAAGTGAGCTAAGCAAACTTAAGAGCCCATGGATAACCATGGATACAAAGGGTGCTAACACCTTCCCTTTGTATAACCTACCCCCTTACCCAGAATTTCTTAAAGGTCTTTTTTCTGTTTCTTTTATAAACCTTTCCTTAATTGGATAAAATAAAAGGTCGGTGGCGACTCTGTGATATTTTCAAAAAAATGCGAAAGCATTAAGCGACAAAAAAGAGTCAGTTCACGTATCTCTACAGATCAGAGGTATGGCCCGGTATTAAAAAAAATCGGAGGTCCACAGAACTGGCGACTCTGCTGGGGAGATACTTTCAAAAACAAAATGTTTTCAAAAGGGGTTACCTTAAGAGAATAGATCACTTCGATGTTTTCAATTGATTGACTTGATTGCTCTATTTTTCAAAGGTTTGTTTGGGTATTTTGCTTGTGTGAAAGATTCTAACCCGAATCTCGAGATACCTTAAGTATATGACAATAGACCAAGGAAACTGTACGGCATGTACCGATACGGTTGATCTGGTAGTCATCGTTAGTGCGATACTTTGGTTTATACTGATATCCCTTGAAAACGATCAAGGAGTATATTAGGCTTCCGAAATGTCATTAAACACTAATTTGTCTTAGAACCTTTTTAGTTGAACTTGACTTGTGGCCTATTAAGTGGTTAGCTTTGAAATTGATCGAAGTTAGTTATCCTCGAGGAATATTTTGATCGGCCGCTCGAGCGCCGTATTGAGATGTTACTTCCAAGGATCATAGAACCCGAATCCAATTCTAGGACAGGTTTTAACCAACTCAACTTCAGTGGGGAGGGTATCACCTATCAGCTCCATGCAAGCCTTTAAACCTAAGGCTATTGTTTGATTTGTTTTTGTGTGCCACATGTTTGCATCATAAGCATATCATTTTTGCACCAAACACTTCAAGGATCAAAGAGTTTACCTTTGTTTTTGCAGGTAATGGCTCCCGCCACCAAAGATTACATCCGAATCAACATCTCAACGGTACCATCTGAACTAAAAGACTTAGTGTCAGAATTCCCCAGGAATGTTCAATTCACTGAAAGGCATGGTCACCTACTCCATTTGGTTACCTCAAAATTTGAAGAAGACATGATACGGGTCCTGTTCCAGTTCTTTGACCCTGAACATCATTGCTTTACCTTTCCTGATTACCAGTTGGTACCCACTTTGGAAGAATTCTCTGAACTAATTGGATTGCCTGTTCGAAATCAATTACCTTTCACTGGTTTAGAAAGGATTCCAAAACCTGAAGTCATTGCTGCTGCTTTACATCTGCGGAAATCAGAAATCGAGTCCAATTGGGAAACAAAGAGTGGAGTTAAGGGTTTACTTGCCAAATTCTTATTGGAAAAGGCTCGACTACTGCTAGAAAACAAAAGTTATCCAGCTTTTGAGGAAGTTATGGCACTTTTGATCTATGGGTTGGTTTTATTCCCAAATCCCGACCAGTTCATAAGTGTACACATCATCAACCTTTTCCTAATCCGTAACCCGGTACCAACATTGCTAGGAGACATTCTACATTCTCTACACACTCGTACCATGAAGAAACGAGGAACTCTCATGTGCTGTATACCACTACTGGCTAGGTGGTTTACATTTCATCTTCCCCGATCAGTGTTGAGAAATGAACAAAGAATGCATTGGTCTTGCAGGATTATGTCTTTGTCTCATTCAGATATCCGGTGGAACAACTTCTTTCAAAGAGACATTACTATCATTGATCATTGTGGAGAATACCCTAATGTGCCACTCCTTGGCATCAAAGGAGGCATCACTTACAATCCCTCTTTAGCTCTACGCCAATTCGGATATGCAAGGAGCAACGGTCCTCATGACATGATTATCCATGGCATTGTGTTTGATTACGAGAATGATTCTCATAGACACCGACGAAGGTTCATACATGCATGGGGCAGTGTCTATAGAATAGAAAGCAAAACTCTGGGGCAATGGAACTCTATCCCTATGGAACCCTACCTCAGATGGGTCCGCACTCATGCTCAGAAACTCCTTATGCCATATCCCGCTGTACTACCTGTGACTATTGAACCAGAGGTCGAAGGATATGAACCTCAAGTTATTCTACACCCGGAGATGCCAACTGACCTAGAAGAGTTGCAAAAATCTTGGGTTCAACTCAAAGAGGAAAGAGACACCTTCAAATCATACTGTCAGGACTATGAGAGAAGGATATTGGAGCTCACCGGACAGCTTCAAGAAGAACAGCAGATCAACACATTCCTGGGGGCAAAGAGAAAGCGTCCACGGGAGACCTGAAGGATCATTTATTTTATTTCTGTCTTGTAAGCCCAAATGAGGCAAAGAAAAAAGAAAAAAGAAGCAAAAAAAAAAAAGAAATAAATTGATTAACTAACGTTTGTTTCTTCTTTAACAAATCTAAACTCTAAGATCCTTGAAACATTGCACACACACTTCACTTCATGCATTGCATATACATTTCATACATTGCATACACATGGCATCCAGTCATACACATGGCATAACAGGTTCTCATGACGGATTTCTCATCTCCTCGCTGTTTATTTCAGTCAGAAGAGATGGAATCCGAGGCAAGTATCAAGAATCTCGAAGCACAGAATGCCCAAGTTCAAGTGGCAATTCTGGAACTGGCAAAGGGGCAGCAAGAACTGAAAGCCCTGATAATCAAGAAGAAAAAGAAGCCCAAAGGATCTGTAGGCGTGAGTCACCTGAAAAGGAAAATCAAAATTCCAGTCAAAAAGTTCAAAAAGCCACCGATCCCTGAAACAGTCGGTGATGATGAACCAGAAGACAATCAAAGCAACCAGGGTTCTGCTAAACCCTCTCTCTCTTCAAATGAAGAAAATGATCATTCTGGGGACGAACCGGATAATGAAAAATACCAACAGCTGGAAGACCGTATGAAAGCTATGGAGATACAAAAAATACCTGGCTTAGATTTCAATGATCTAGGGCTCATCTCGGATGTTGTTATCCCTCCAAAATTCAAAGTTCCTGTCTTTGCAAAATATGATGGAGTTTCTTGCCCGAAACTA